>NC_044346.1:19233922-19403352 GCF_007364275.1 Archocentrus centrarchus | reverse complement strand
AGCCAATTTTGTGTTCATGGCGAATCATCGAACTTTGCCGTCCCATAAGGGTCACGCCCTTTTGTCAAAAAGTCACAGTTTTGAAAACACAGTAAGTCCAACTTCTTAAGGCTTTCCAGGTGAAATTTGAGATGGTTCTGCTAAACCACCTTGGAGCTGGACCTCCAAGTGTAAAATATGACATTTCCTGTTCCCACTAGGTGGCGCTGCGACTGATATTAAATATTGTCATATGTATGTGTTCAGGGGGGCACCCTCATCCTACTGGAGAAGTTTGATGCACATTGGATCATGTAGGTATGAATGAGAGGCAATCAAAATTTCATGGCGAATGATCAAAGTTCAAAGGGGCATAAGGACCCCTCCCCCTTGGCAAAAACTCACCATTTTCGAGATTTAGATTCCCCTGGGGGTGTAGGTTAGACAAACCAAATATGAAGATGATAACGTCTAAAACCTCTGAGTTATTAGAAAAAGTGTGAGGGCTGCAAATCGCCAAATTTGCATAATTAATTCAAAATGGCGGACTTCCTGTTGGGTTTAGGGCATGGCTCCAAGAGGATTTTTTGTGCGCCTGGACATGATATACATGTGTATGAAGTTTCATTCATGTACGTGAAACACAGCGGTGGGGCTCCAGTTTAGGGGGCGCTAGCGAGCCATTTGGGCGCGCCCTTGCCCGAGCCCATTAAAATACTTAAATTTTCACCAGGTGTGACGCATGTGCAAAGTTTCATGAGTTTTTGAATATGATAAAGCCCCCAAAAAGCCAATTCATTTGCCTGAATAAAAATAATAAAAAAAAAAATAATAAACGAAGCAATTACAATAGGGCCTTCGCACAGTTCGTGCTCGGGCCCTAATAATAAACGAAGCAATTACAATAGGGCCTTCGCACAGTTCGTGCTCGGGCCCTAATAATAAACGAAGCAATTACAATAGGGCCTTCGCACAGTTCGTGCTCGGGCCCTAATTAAAACCGCAAGCGGTGATATCGGGCCCTCGCACTCCACGCGCGTCGACCTGTGGCGCTCGTCGACCCGTGCCGCACTCGGAGGTTTTGTGATCGTGATGGGTCTCTAGAAAGTTGAATTCTTTTATAGGAAAAGGTATCTTTTGCTCTCGGCATAGACGCAATGGAATATTTGGGGGTGTGGTCACGGCTCCAGCATGCAAAATAGGGCATGGGTCTGATTGACTTTTTTGATGGGCTGTTTGTCTAGATGATGTGGAGCCAATTTGGTCTCACTGGGTGAAATGCCCTAGGAGGAGTTCATTCAAATAGCAGGCCTGAAAATGGCAAAAATTGACACTTTCAATTGAAGATGCTGGACTTCCTGTAGGGTTTGGAGTATGGCTCCAAGAGACTTTTTTGTATGTCTTAGGATGTTACATGAGTGTGCAAAATTTCAGAGCTGTAGATAAAATGTAACTCAGGGGCTAGCTAAAAAACATGGTATATTATGATATTTAAAGCTGCCAGTAGGGGGCGCTCTAACGTTTATGGACTTTATGCATATCAATGTGTTCAGGGCAGGAGGCTTATCAAATAGATGAGGATTTTGTAAGGAATGGTGAAAGATATTTCATGTATTTCAGAGCAAAACTAATTCTGTGGACGGTCATACAAATTTTCATTTGCTTCTGTAGGGGGCGCTATTGCGCCTACAGTCTTGAATCTGTAGTTATGGATTCAGCCTGGGTGTGTACATGAGTGATTAAATTTTCAGCCTGATCAGACAAAGCATGTGCGAACAAGTGCACAAACAATTTTGGTGGTGAGGGAGAAAAACAAAGGCCAAATTTAATGGCCTGGTGTGACAAGGCCGTTTAATATTTTGTAAAGATTTCCACAATATTTGATGGGCTACTTGTGTAGATGATCTGGAGCCAATTTGGTGTCAGTGGGTGAAATGCCCTAGGACGAGTTCGTTCAAATAGCAGGCGTGGAAATCGCAAAAATTGACACCTTCAATTGAAGATGGCCGACTTCCTGTAGGGTTTGGGGTATGGGTCCAAGAGACTTTTTTGTACGTCTTAGTATGTTACATGAGCCTGTACATTTTCATACATGTAGATAAAACGTAGCTCCGGGGCTACTCAAAAAACTTGCTATTTTAAGATATTCCGAGCTGCCACTAGGCGGCGCTCTACCGTTTATGGACTTTATGCATATGAGTGTGTTCAGGGCAGCATGCTTATCACACCACTGAAGTTTGAGCCAGATTGGGCAAGTTGGCTTTGAGTTACAGCCATTTTTGTGTTCATGGCGAATCATCGAACTTTGCCGTCCCATAAGGGTCACGCCCTTTTGTCAAAAACTCACAGTTTTGAAAACACAGTAAGTCCAACTTCTTAAGGCTTTCCAGGTGAAATTTGAGATGGTTCTGCTAAACCACCTTGGAGCTGGACCTCCAAGTGTAAAATATGACATTTCCTGTTCCCACTAGGTGGCGCTGCGACTGATATTAAATATTGTCATATGTATGTGTTCAGGGGGGCACCCTCATCCTACTGGAGAAGTTTGATGCACATTGGATCATGTAGGTATGAATGAGAGGCAATCAAAATTTCATGGCGAATGATCAAAGTTCAAAGGGGCATAAGGACCCCTCCCCCTTGGCAAAAACTCACCATTTTCGAGATTTAGATTCCCCTGGGGGTGTAGGTTAGACAAACCAAATATGAAGATGATAACGTCTAAAACCTCTGAGTTATTAGAAAAAGTGTGAGGGCTGCAAATCGCCAAATTTGCATAATTAATTCAAAATGGCGGACTTCCTGTTGGGTTTAGGGCATGGCTCCAAGAGGATTTTTTGTGCGCCTGGACATGATATACATGTGTATGAAGTTTCATTCATGTACGTGAAACACAGCGGTGGGGCTCCAGTTTAGGGGGCGCTAGCGAGCCATTTGGGCGCGCCCTTGCCCGAGCCCATTAAAATACTTAAATTTTCACCAGGTGTGACGCATGTGCAAAGGTTCATGAGTTTTTGAATATGATAAAGCCCCCAAAAAGCCAATTCATTTGCCTGAATAATAATAATAATTAAAGCCGCAAGCGGCGATGAGCGGGCCCTCGCACCCGGCGCGCGTCGACCCCTGGCGCGCTCCAGCCAAGCCGCGCGTCGACCCGTGGCACGCTCCAGCCGAACCGCGCTCGGAGGTTCTCGCAGACGAGAGAGTAGCTGGCTCACCCGGCTGCTGACGGCTCAGCAGGCTAGCCGTACTTCGCGTCGATCGTCTCCCGCTTCCACTAGGTGGCGTCGGTGAGTGCCCACTAATTAATATGTCACAATGCTCTATGTAATGCCTGCAGCCATCAATGAAACTGTAATGACCATAGGATGATGAGTATCAGTGTCCTACTGATTTCCTGTTGCCACTAGGTGGCGTTATGAGTGTGAAACAAAGCTGATAGAGGGGTGTGTCCGGTCTCCCTTACCCTCCCATTAAGCCTGTGAAGTTTGAGGCAGATCGGACAATGTATGTCAGAGATGTAACAATTTGGTGCACTGTGGTATATGAGTAAAATCCCACATTTAGAGGGTTGCTACGGCAACACCGTTCAATATTCTACAAAACCATGAATATCTTTTGATGGGCTACTTGTGTAGATGATCTGGAGCCATTTTGGTGTGACTGGATGAAAAGCTGTAGTAGAAGATGATTCAAATAGCAGGCCTGAAAAATGTGAAAAATGCTGCAAAAATGACACCTTAATTAGAACATGTCAGGCTTCCTGTTGGATTTCGGCTATCGGTCCAAGAGACTTTTTTGTACGTCTTAGGATGTTACTTCAGCATGCACGATTTCAGGTACACAGACCAAGCACTGCCCTGGGGCTGATGTTTAGAACCTATCTGGGCCTGAAATGGAAAAAAAGTCCAAATTCAGAGGGTTGCTACGGCAACACCGTTCAATATTCTACAAAACCATGAATATCTTTTGATGGGCTACTTGTGTGGATGATCTGGAGCCATTTTGGTCTCACTGGGTCAAATGCCCTAGGAGGAGTTGAGGCAAAAAGGCCTGAAAAAGGCGAAAAATGCTGCAAAAATGACACTTTAAAGTGAACGTGGCTGACTTCCTGTTGGGTTTCGGCTATCGGTCCAAGAGACTTTTTTGTAGATGTTAGCATCTTACATCAGCAGGCACATTTTCAGGTACATAGAGAAAGCACAGCCCAGGGGCTGATGTTTAGAATCTCTGTGAATTTGAAATTGAAAAAAGTCCAAATTCAGAGGGTTGCCATGGCAACACCGTTCAATATTCTACAAAACCCTGAATAACTTTTGATGGGCTACTTGTGTAGATGATCTGGAGCCAATTTGGTGTCACTGGGTGAAATGCCCTAGGACAAGTTCGTTCAAATAGCAGGCGTGGAAATCGCAAAAATTGACACCTTCAATTGAAGATGGCCGACTTCCTGTAGGGTTTAGGGTATGGGTCCAAGAGACTTTTTTGTACGTCTTAGTATGTTACATGAGCATGTACATTTTCATACATGTAGATAAAACGTAGCTCCGGGGCTACTCAAAAAACTTGCTATTTTAAGATATTCCGAGCTGCCACTAGGCGGCGCTCTAACGTTTATGGACTTTATGCATATGAGTGTGTTCAGGGCAGCATGCTTATCACACCACTGAAGTTTGAGCCAGATTGGGCAAGTTGGCTTTGAGTTACAGCCATTTTTGTGTTCATGGCGAATCATCGAACTTTGCCGTCCCATAAGGGTCACGCCCTTTTGTCAAAAACTCACAGTTTTGAAAACACAGTAAGTCCAACTTCTTAAGGCTTTCCAGGTGAAATTTGAGATGGTTCTGCTAAACCACCTTGGAGCTGGACCTCCAAGTGTAAAATATGACATTTCCTGTTCCCACTAGGTGGCGCTGCGACTGATATTAAATATTGTCATATGTATGTGTTCAGGGGGGCACCCTCATCCTACTGGAGAAGTTTGATGCACATTGGATCATGTAGGTATGAATGAGAGGCAATCAAAATTTCATGGCGAATGATCAAAGTTCAAAGGGGCATAAGGACCCCTCCCCCTTGGCAAAAACTCACCATTTTCGAGATTTAGATTCCCCTGGGGGTGTAGGTTAGACAAACCAAATATGAAGATGATAACGTCTAAAACCTCTGAGTTATTAGAAAAAGTGTGAGGGCTGCAAATCGCCAAATTTGCATAATTAATTCAAAATGGCGGACTTCCTGTTGGGTTTAGGGCATGGCTCCAAGAGGATTTTTTGTGCGCCTGGACATGATATACATGTGTATGAAGTTTCATTCATGTACGTGAAACACAGCGGTGGGGCTCCAGTTTAGGGGGCGCTAGCGAGCCATTTGGGCGCGCCCTTGCCCGAGCCCATTAAAATACTTAAATTTTCACCAGGTGTGACGCATGTGCAAAGTTTCATGAGTTTTTGAATATGATAAAGCCCCCAAAAGCCAATTCATTTGCCTGAATAATAAAAATAATAATAATAATTAAAGCCGCAAGCGGCGATGAGCGGGCCCTCGCACCCGGCGCGCGTCGACCCCTGGCGCGCTCCAGCCAAGCCGCGCGTCGACCCGTGGCACGCTCCAGCCGAACCGCGCTCGGAGGTTCTCGCAGACGAGAGAGTAGCTGGCTCACCCGGCTGCTGACGGCTCAGCAGGCTAGCCGTACTTCGCGTCGATCGTCTCCCGCTTCCACTAGGTGGCGTCGGTGAGTGCCCACTAATTAATATGTCACAATGCTCTATGTAATGCCTGCAGCCATCAATGAAACTGTAATGACCATAGGATGATGAGTATCAGTGTCCTACTGATTTCCTGTTGCCACTAGGTGGCGTTATGAGTGTGAAACAAAGCTGATAGAGGGGTGTGTCCAGTCTCCCTTACCCTCCCATTAAGCCTGTGAAGTTTGAGGCAGATCGGACAATGTATGTCAGAGATGTAACAATTTGGTGCACTGTGGTATATGAGTAAAATCCCACATTTAGAGGGTTGCTACGGCAACACCGTTCAATATTCTACAAAACCATGAATATCTTTTGATGGGCTACTTGTGTAGATGATCTGGAGCCATTTTGGTGTGACTGGATGAAAAGCTGTAGTAGAAGATGATTCAAATAGCAGGCCTGAAAAATGTGAAAAATGCTGCAAAAATGACACCTTAATTAGAACATGTCAGGCTTCCTGTTGGATTTCGGCTATCGGTCCAAGAGACTTTTTTGTACGTCTTAGGATGTTACTTCAGCATGCACGATTTCAGGTACACAGACCAAGCACTGCCCTGGGGCTGATGTTTAGAACCTATCTGGGCCTGAAATGGAAAAAAAGTCCAAATTCAGAGGGTTGCTACGGCAACACCGTTCAATATTCTACAAAACCATGAATATCTTTTGATGGGCTACTTGTGTGGATGATCTGGAGCCATTTTGGTCTCACTGGGTCAAATGCCCTAGGAGGAGTTGAGGCAAAAAGGCCTGAAAAAGGCGAAAAATGCTGCAAAAATGACACTTTAAAGTAAACGTGGCTGACTTCCTGTTGGGTTTGGGCTATCGGTCCAAGAGAGTTTTTTGTAGATGTTAGCATCTTACATCAGCAGGCACATTTTCAGGTACATAGAGAAAGCACAGCCCAGGGGCTGATGTTTAGAATCTCTGTGAATTTGAAATTGAAAAAAGTCCAAATTCAGAGGGTTGCCATGGCAACACCGTTCAATATTCTACAAAACCCTGAATAACTTTTGATGGGCTACTTGTGTAGATGATCTGGAGCCAATTTGGTGTCACTGGGTGAAATGCCCTAGGACAAGTTCGTTCAAATAGCAGGCGTGGAAATCGCAAAAATTGACACCTTCAATTGAAGATGGCCGACTTCCTGTAGGGTTTAGGGTATGGGTCCAAGAGACTTTTTTGTACGTCTTAGTATGTTACATGAGCATGTACATTTTCATACATGTAGATAAAACGTAGCTCCGGGGCTACTCAAAAAACTTGCTATTTTAAGATATTCCGAGCTGCCACTAGGCGGCGCTCTAACGTTTATGGACTTTATGCATATGAGTGTGTTCAGGGCAGCATGCTTATCACACCACTGAAGTTTGAGCCAGATTGGGCAAGTTGGCTTTGAGTTACAGCCATTTTTGTGTTCATGGCGAATCATCGAACTTTGCCGTCCCATAAGGGTCACGCCCTTTTGTCAAAAACTCACAGTTTTGAAAACACAGTAAGTCCAACTTCTTAAGGCTTTCCAGGTGAAATTTGAGATGGTTCTGCTAAACCACCTTGGAGCTGGACCTCCAAGTGTAAAATATGACATTTCCTGTTCCCACTAGGTGGCGCTGCGACTGATATTAAATATTGTCATATGTATGTGTTCAGGGGGGCACCCTCATCCTACTGGAGAAGTTTGATGCACATTGGATCATGTAGGTATGAATGAGAGGCAATCAAAATTTCATGGCGAATGATCAAAGTTCAAAGGGGCATAAGGACCCCTCCCCCTTGGCAAAAACTCACCATTTTCGAGATTTAGATTCCCCTGGGGGTGTAGGTTAGACAAACCAAATATGAAGATGATAACGTCTAAAACCTCTGAGTTATTAGAAAAAGTGTGAGGGCTGCAAATCGCCAAATTTGCATAATTAATTCAAAATGGCGGACTTCCTGTTGGGTTTAGGGCATGGCTCCAAGAGGATTTTTTGTGCGCCTGGACATGATATACATGTGTATGAAGTTTCATTCATGTACGTGAAACACAGCGGTGGGGCTCCAGTTTAGGGGGCGCTAGCGAGCCATTTGGGCGCGCCCTTGCCCGAGCCCATTAAAATACTTAAATTTTCACCAGGTGTGACGCATGTGCAAAGTTTCATGAGTTTTTGAATATGATAAAGCCCCCAAAAAGCCAATTCATTTGCCTGAATAATAATAAAAAAAAAATAATAATAATTAAAGCCGCAAGCGGCGATGAGCGGGCCCTCGCACCCGGCGCGCGTCGACCCCTGGCGCGCTCCAGCCAAGCCGCGCGTCGCCCCGTGGCACGCTCCAGCCGAACCGCGCTCGGAGGTTCTCGCAGACGAGAGAGTAGCTGGCTCACCCGGCTGCTGACAGCTCAGCAGGCTAGCCGTACTTCGCGTCGATCGTCTCCCGCTTCCACTAGGTGGCGTCGGTGAGTGCCCACTAATTAATATGTCACAATGCTCTATGTAATGCCTGCAGCCATCAATGAAACTGTAATGACCATAGGATGATGAGTATCAGTGTCCTACTGATTTCCTGTTGCCACTAGGTGGCGTTATGAGTGTGAAACAAAGCTGATAGAGGGGTGTGTCCAGTCTCCCTTACCCTCCCATTAAGCCTGTGAAGTTTGAGGCAGATCGGACAATGTATGTCAGAGATGTAACAATTTGGTGCACTGTGGTATATGAGTAAAATCCCACATTTAGAGGGTTGCTACGGCAACACCGTTCAATATTCTACAAAACCATGAATATCTTTTGATGGGCTACTTGTGTAGATGATCTGGAGCCATTTTGGTGTGACTGGATGAAAAGCTGTAGTAGAAGATGATTCAAATAGCAGGCCTGAAAAATGTGAAAAATGCTGCAAAAATGACACCTTAATTAGAACATGTCAGGCTTCCTGTTGGATTTCGGCTATCGGTCCAAGAGACTTTTTTGTACGTCTTAGGATGTTACTTCAGCATGCACGATTTCAGGTACACAGACCAAGCACTGCCCTGGGGCTGATGTTTAGAACCTATCTGGGCCTGAAATGGAAAAAAAGTCCAAATTCAGAGGGTTGCTACGGCAACACCGTTCAATATTCTACAAAACCATGAATATCTTTTGATGGGCTACTTGTGTGGATGATCTGGAGCCATTTTGGTCTCACTGGGTCAAATGCCCTAGGAGGAGTTGAGGCAAAAAGGCCTGAAAAAGGCGAAAAATGCTGCAAAAATGACACTTTAAAGTGAACGTGGCTGACTTCCTGTTGGGTTTCGGCTATCGGTCCAAGAGACTTTTTTGTAGATGTTAGCATCTTACATCAGCAGGCACATTTTCAGGTACATAGAGAAAGCACAGCCCAGGGGCTGATGTTTAGAATCTCTGTGAATTTGAAATTGAAAAAAGTCCAAATTCAGAGGGTTGCCATGGCAACACCGTTCAATATTCTACAAAACCCTGAATAACTTTTGATGGGCTACTTGTGTAGATGATCTGGAGCCAATTTGGTGTCACTGGGTGAAATGCCCTAGGACAAGTTCGTTCAAATAGCAGGCGTGGAAATCGCAAAAATTGACACCTTCAATTGAAGATGGCCGACTTCCTGTAGGGTTTGGGGTATGGGTCCAAGAGACTTTTTTGTACGTCTTAGTATGTTACATGAGCATGTACATTTTCATACATGTAGATAAAACGTAGCTCCGGGGCTACTCAAAAAACTTGCTATTTTAAGATATTCCGAGCTGCCACTAGGCGGCGCTCTAACGTTTATGGACTTTATGCATATGAGTGTGTTCAGGACAGGGTGCTTATCACACCACTGAAGTTTGAGCCAGATTGGGCAAGTTGGCTTTGAGTTACAGCCATTTTTGTGTTCATGGCGAATCATCGAACTTTGCCGTCCCATAAGGGTCACGCCCTTTTGTCAAAAACTCACAGTTTTGAAAACACAGTAAGTCCAACTTCTTAAGGCTTTCCAGGTGAAATTTGAGATGGTTCTGCTAAACCACCTTGGAGCTGGACCTCCAAGTGTAAAATATGACATTTCCTGTTCCCACTAGGTGGCGCTGCGACTGATATTAAATATTGTCATATGTATGTGTTCAGGGGGGCACCCTCATCCTACTGGAGAAGTTTGATGCACATTGGATCATGTAGGTATGAATGAGAGGCAATCAAAATTTCATGGCGAATGATCAAAGTTCAAAGGGGCATAAGGACCCCTCCCCCTTGGCAAAAACTCACCATTTTCGAGATTTAGATTCCCCTGGGGGTGTAGGTTAGACAAACCAAATATGAAGATGATAACGTCTAAAACCTCTGAGTTATTAGAAAAAGTGTGAGGGCTGCAAATCGCCAAATTTGCATAATTAATTCAAAATGGCGGACTTCCTGTTGGGTTTAGGGCATGGCTCCAAGAGGATTTTTTGTGCGCCTGGACATGATATACATGTGTATGAAGTTTCATTCATGTACGTGAAACACAGCGGTGGGGCTCCAGTTTAGGGGGCGCTAGCGAGCCATTTGGGCGCGCCCTTGCCCGAGCCCATTAAAATACTTAAATTTTCACCAGGTGTGACGCATGTGCAAAGTTTCATGAGTTTTTGAATATGATAAAGCCCCCAAAAAGCCAATTCATTTGCCTGAATAATAATAAAAATAAAAATAAAAATAATAATAAACGAAGCAATTACAATAGGGCCTTCGCACAGTTCGTGCTCGGGCCCTAATAAACGAAGCAATTACAATAGGGCCTTCGCACAGTTCGTGCTCGGGCCCTAATTAAAACCGCAAGCGGTGATATCGGGCCCTCGCACTCCGCGCGCGTCGACCTGTGGCGCTCGTCGACCCGTGCCGCACTCGGAGGTTTTGTGATCGTGATGGGTCTCTAGAAAGTTGAATTCTTTTATAGGAAAAGGTATCTTTTGCTGTCGGCATAGACGCAATGGAATATTTGGGGGTGTGGTCACGGCTCCAGCATGCAAAATAGGGCATGGGTCTGATTGACTTTTTTGATGGGCTGTTTGTCTAGATGATGTGGAGCCAATTTGGTCTCACTGGGTGAAATGCCCTAGGAGGAGTTCATTCAAATAGCAGGCCTGAAAATGGCAAAAATTGACACTTTCAATTGAAGATGCTGGACTTCCTGTAGGGTTTGGAGTATGGCTCCAAGAGACTTTTTTGTATGTCTTAGGATGTTACATGAGTGTGCAAAATTTCAGAGCTGTAGATAAAATGTAACTCAGGGGCTAGCTAAAAAACATGGTATATTATGATATTTAAAGCTGCCAGTAGGGGGCGCTCTAACGTTTATGGACTTTATGCATATCAATGTGTTCAGGGCAGGAGGCTTATCAAATAGATGAGGATTTTGTAAGGAATGGTGAAAGATATTTCATGTATTTCAGAGCAAAACTAATTCTGTGGACGGTCATACAAATTTTCATTTGCTTCTGTAGGGGGCGCTATTGCGCCTACAGTCTTGAATCTGTAGTTATGGATTCAGCCTGGGTGTGTACATGAGTGATTAAATTTTCAGCCTGATCAGACAAAGCATGTGCGAACAAGTGCACAAACAATTTTGGTGGTGAGGGAGAAAAACAAAGGCCAAATTTAATGGCCTGGTGTGACAAGGCCGTTTAATATTTTGTAAAGATTTCCACAATATTTGATGGGCTACTTGTGTAGATGATCTGGAGCCAATTTGGTGTCAGTGGGTGAAATGCCCTAGGACGAGTTCGTTCAAATAGCAGGCGTGGAAATCGCAAAAATTGACACCTTCAATTGAAGATGGCCGACTTCCTGTAGGGTTTGGGGTATGGGTCCAAGAGACTTTTTTGTACGTCTTAGTATGTTACATGAGCCTGTACATTTTCATACATGTAGATAAAACGTAGCTCCGGGGCTACTCAAAAAACATGCTATTTTAAGATATTCCGAGCTGCCACTAGGCGGCGCTCTAACGTTTATGGACTTTATGCATATGAATGTGTTCAGGGCAGCATGCTTATCACACCACTGAAGTTTGAGCCAGATTGGGCAAGTTGGCTTTGAGTTACAGCCATTTTTGTGTTCATGGCGAATCATCGAACTTTGCCGTCCCATAAGGGTCACGCCCTTTTGTCAAAAAGTCACAGTTTTGAAAACACAGTAAGTCCAACTTCTTAAGGCTTTCCAGGTGAAATTTGAGATGGTTCTGCTAAACCACCTTGGAGCTGGACCTCCAAGTGTAAAATATGACATTTCCTGTTCCCACTAGGTGGCGCTGCGACTGATATTAAATATTGTCATATGTATGTGTTCAGGGGGGCACCCTCATCCTACTGGAGAAGTTTGATGCACATTGGATCATGTAGGTATGAATGAGAGGCAATCAAAATTTCATGGCGAATGATCAAAGTTCAAAGGGGCATAAGGACCCCTCCCCCTTGGCAAAAACTCACCATTTTCGAGATTTAGATTCCCCTGGGGGTGTAGGTTAGACAAACCAAATATGAAGATGATAACGTCTAAAACCTCTGAGTTATTAGAAAAAGTGTGAGGGCTGCAAATCGCCAAATTTGCATAATTAATTCAAAATGGCGGACTTCCTGTTGGGTTTAGGGCATGGCTCCAAGAGGATTTTTTGTGCGCCTGGACATGATATACATGTGTATGAAGTTTCATTCATGTACGTGAAACACAGCGGTGGGGCTCCAGTTTAGGGGGCGCTAGCGAGCCATTTGGGCGCGCCCTTGCCCGAGCCCATTAAAATACTTAAATTTTCACCAGGTGTGACGCATGTGCAAAGTTTCATGAGTTTTTGAATATGATAAAGCCCCCAAAAAGCCAATTCATTTGCCTGAATAATAATAATAATAATTAAAGCCGCAAGCGGCGATGAGCGGGCCCTCGCACCCGGCGCGCGTCGACCCCTGGCGCGCTCCAGCCAAGCCGCGCGGCGACCCGTGGCACGCGCCAGCCGAACCGCGCTCGGAGGTTCTCGCAGACGAGAGAGTAGCTGGCTCACCCGGCTGCTGACAGGCTCAGCAGGCTAGCCGTACTTCGCGTCGATCGTCTCCCGCTTCCACTAGGTGGCGTCGGTGAGTGCCCACTAATTAATATGTCACAATGCTCTATGTAATGCCTGCAGCCATCAATGAAACTGTAATGACCATAGGATGATGAGTATCAGTGTCCTACTGATTTCCTGTTGCCACTAGGTGGCGTTATGAGTGTGAAACAAAGCTGATAGAGGGGTGTGTCCAGTCTCCCTTACCCTCCCATTAAGCCTGTGAAGTTTGAGGCACATCGGACAATGTATGTCAGAGATGTAACAATTTGGTGCACTGTGGTATATGAGTAAAATCCCACATTTAGAGGGTTGCTACGGCAACACCGTTCAATATTCTACAAAACCATGAATATCTTTTGATGGGCTACTTGTGTAGATGATCTGGAGCCATTTTGGTGTGACTGGATGAAAAGCTGTAGTAGAAGATGATTCAAATAGCAGGCCTGAAAAATGTGAAAAATGCTGCAAAAATGACACCTTAATTAGAACATGTCAGGCTTCCTGTTGGATTTCGGCTATCGGTCCAAGAGACTTTTTTGTACGTCTTAGGATGTTACTTCAGCATGCACGATTTCAGGTACACAGACCAAGCACTGCCCTGGGGCTGATGTTTAGAACCTATCTGGGCCTGAAATGGAAAAAAAGTCCAAATTCAGAGGGTTGCTACGGCAACACCGTTCAATATTCTACAAAACCATGAATATCTTTTGATGGGCTACTTGTGTGGATGATCTGGAGCCATTTTGGTCTCACTGGGTCAAATGCCCTAGGAGGAGTTGAGGCAAAAAGGCCTGGAAAAGGCGAAAAATGCTGCAAAAATGACACTTTAAAGTGAACGTGGCTGACTTCCTGTTGTGTTTCGGCTATCGGTCCAAGAGACTTTTTTGTAGATGTTAGCATTTTACATCAGCAGGCACATTTTCAGGTACATAGAGAAAGCACAGCCCAGGGGCTGATGTTTAGAATCTCTGTGAATTTGAAATTGAAAAAAGTCCAAATTCAGAGGGTTGCCATGGCAACACCGTTCAATATTCTACAAAACCCTGAATAACTTTTGATGGGCTACTTGTGTAGATGATCTGGAGCCAATTTGGTGTCACTGGGTGAAATGCCCTAGGACAAGTTCGTTCAAATAGCAGGCGTGGAAATCGCAAAAATTGACACCTTCAATTGAAGATGGCCGACTTCCTGTAGGGTTTAGGGTATGGGTCCAAGAGACTTTTTTGTACGTCTTAGTATGTTACATGAGCATGTACATTTTCATACATGTAGATAAAACGTAGCTCCGGGGCTACTCAAAAAACTTGCTATTTTAAGATATTCCGAGCTGCCACTAGGCGGCGCTCTAACGTTTATGGACTTTATGCATATGAGTGTGTTCAGGGCAGCATGCTTATCACACCACTGAAGTTTGAGCCAGATTGGGCAAGTTGGCTTTGAGTTACAGCCATTTTTGTGTTCATGGCGAATCATCGAACTTTGCCGTCCCATAAGGGTCACGCCCTTTTGTCAAAAACTCACAGTTTTGAAAACACAGTAAGTCCAACTTCTTAAGGCTTTCCAGGTGAAATTTGAGATGGTTCTGCTAAACCACCTTGGAGCTGGACCTCCAAGTGTAAAATATGACATTTCCTGTTCCCACTAGGTGGCGCTGCGACTGATATTAAATATTGTCATATGTATGTGTTCAGGGGGGCACCCTCATCCTACTGGAGAAGTTTGATGCACATTGGATCATGTAGGTATGAATGAGAGGCACTCAAAATTTCATGGCGAATGATCAAAGTTCAAAGGGGCATAAGGACCCCTCCCCCTTGGCAAAAACTCACCATTTTCGAGATTTAGATTCCCCTGGGGGTGTAGGTTAGACAAACCAAATATGAAGATGATAACGTCTAAAACCTCTGAGTTATTAGAAAAAGTGTGAGGGCTGCAAATCGCCAAATTTGCATAATTAATTCAAAATGGCGGACTTCCTGTTGGGTTTAGGGCATGGCTCCAAGAGGATTTTTTGTGCGCCTGGACATGATATACATGTGTATGAAGTTTCATTCATGTACGTGAAACACAGCGGTGGGGCTCCAGTTTAGGGGGCGCTAGCGAGCCATTTGGGCGCGCCCTTGCCCGAGCCCATTAAAATACTTAAATTTTCACCAGGTGTGACGCATGTGCAAAGTTTCATGAGTTTTTGAATATGATAAAGCCCCCAAAAAGCCAATTCATTTGCCTGAATAATAATAATAATAATAAAATAATTAAAGCCGCAAGCGGCGATGAGCGGGCCCTCGCACCCGGCGCGCGTCGACCCCTGGCGCGCTCCAGCCAAGCCGCGCGTCGACCCGTGGCACGCTCCAGCCGAACCGCGCTCGGAGGTTCTCGCAGACGAGAGAGTAGCTGGCTCACCCGGCTGCTGACGGCTCAGCAGGCTAGCCGTACTTCGCGTCGATCGTCTCCCGCTCCCACTAGGTGGCGTCGGTGAGTGCCCACTAATTAATATGTCACAATGCTCTATGTAATGCCTGCAGCCATCAATGAAACTGTAATGACCATAGGATGATGAGTATCAGTGTCCTACTGATTTCCTGTTGCCACTAGGTGGCGTTATGAGTGTGAAACAAAGCTGATAGAGGGGTGTGTCCAGTCTCCCTTACCCTCCCATTAAGCCTGTGAAGTTTGAGGCACATCGGACAATGTATGTCAGAGATGTAACAATTTGGTGCACTGTGGTATATGAGTAAAATCCCACATTTAGAGGGTTGCTACGGCAACAGCGTTCAATATTCTACAAAACCATGAATATCTTTTGATGGGCTACTTGTGTAGATGATCTGGAGCCATTTTGGTGTGACTGGATGAAAAGCTGTAGTAGAAGATGATTCAAATAGCAGGCCTGAAAAATGTGAGAAATGCTGCAAAAATGAAACCTTAATTAGAACATGTCAGGCTTCCTGTTGGATTTCGGCTATCGGTCCAAGAGACTTTTTTGTACGTCTTAGGATGTTACTTCAGCATGCACGATTTCAGGTACACAGACCAAGCACTGCCCTGGGGCTGATGTTTAGAACCTATCTGGGCCTGAAATGGAAAAAAAGTCCAAATTCAGAGGGTTGCTACGGCAACACCGTTCAATATTCTACAAAATCATGAATATCTTTTGATGGGCTACTTGTGTGGATGATCTGGAGCCATTTTGGTCTCACTGGGTCAAATGCCCTAGGAGGAGTTGAGGCAAAAAGGCCTGGAAAAGGCGAAAAATGCTGCAAAAATGACACTTTAAAGTGAACGTGGCTGACTTCCTGTTGTGTTTCGGCTATCGGTCCAAGAGACTTTTTTGTAGATGTTAGCATTTTACATCAGCAGGCACATTTTCAGGTACATAGAGAAAGCACAGCCCAGGGGCTGATGTTTAGAATCTCTGTGAATTTGAAATTGAAAAAAGTCCAAATTCAGAGGGTTGCCATGGCAACACCGTTCAATATTCTACAAAACCCTGAATAACTTTTGATGGGCTACTTGTGTAGATGATCTGGAGCCAATTTGGTGTCACTGGGTAAAATGCCCTAGGACAAGTTCGTTCAAATAGCAGGCGTGGAAATCGCAAAAATTGACACCTTCAATTGAAGATGGCCGACTTCCTGTAGGGTTTGGGGTATGGGTCCAAGAGACTTTTTTGTACGTCTTAGTATGTTACACGAGCATGTACATTTTCATACATGTAGAGAAAACGTAGCTCCGGGGCTACTCAAAAAACTTGCTATTTTAAGATATTCCGAGCTGCCACTAGGCGGCGCTCTAACGTTTATGGACTTTATGCATATGAGTGTGTTCAGGGCAGCATGCTTATCACACCACTGAAGTTTGAGCCAGATTGGGCAAGTTGGCTTTGAGTTACAGCCATTTTTGTGTTCATGGCGAATCATCGAACTTTGCCGTCCCATAAGGGTCCCGCCCTTTTGTCAAAAACTCACAGTTTTGAAAACACAGTAAGTCCAACTTCTTAAGGCTTTCCAGGTGAAATTTGAGATGGTTCTGCTAAACCACCTTGGAGCTGGACCTCCAAGTGTAAAATATGACATTTCCTGTTCCCACTAGGTGGCGCTGCGACTGATATTAAATATTGTCATATGTATGTGTTCAGGGGGGCACCCTCATCCTACTGGAGAAGTTTGATGCACATTGGATCATGTAGGTATGAATGAGAGGCAATCAAATTTTCATGGCGAATGATCAAAGGTCAAAGGGGCATAAGGACCCCTCCCCCTTGGCAAAAACTCACCATTTTCGAGATTTAGATTCCCCTGGGGGTGTAGGTTAGACAAACCAAATATGAAGATGATAACGTCTAAAACCTCTGAGTTATTAGAGAAAGTGTGAGGGCTGCAAATCGCCAAATTTGCATAATTAATTCAAAATGGCGGACTTCCTGTTGGGTTTAGGGCATGGCTCCAAGAGGATTTTTTGTGCGCGTGGACATGATATACATGTGTATGAAGTTTCATTCATGTACGTGAAACACAGCGGTGGGGCTCCAGTTTAGGGGGCGCTAGCGAGCCATTTGGGCGCGCCCTTGCCCGAGCCCATTAAAATACTTAAATTTTCACCAGGTGTGATGCATGTGCAAAGTTTCATGAGTTTTTGAATATGATAAAGCCCCCAAAAAGCCAATTCATTTGCCTGAATAATAATAAAAATAAAAATAAAAATAATAATAAACGAAGCAATTACAATAGGGCCTTCGCACAGTTCGTGCTCGGGCCCTAATAAAAATAAAAATAAAAATAATAAACGAAGCAATTACAATAGGGCCTTCGCACAGTTCGTGCTCGGGCCCTAATAATAATAAACGAAGCAATTACAATAGGGCCTTCGCACAGTTCGTGCTCGGGCCCTAATAATAATAATAATAATAATAAACGAAGCAATTACAATAGGGCCTTCGCACAGTTCGTGCTCGGGCCCTAAAAAACATTCCTCATGCAAATTTGGCTCATATTCTCTCTACGGCTATCTTCTCATGCATCTCTGGACTTCTTTCAGTGTGGCTGTGACTTTCATGTCACTCCCTGAGGGGTTTATCTCTGTTGATGAAGAGCTGGGTCTCAAGCTATGACCCAGCAGTTTTCAGGTGAAGAGTAAACAGAGTCCAAAGGAGATGTGTAGGAGCACAAACAGGACCATGCCTGTCCTTTCCAGTTGGGGTTGTGTGCTGTGAACTCTTCCCCTAAAGCGAGACTTCCAATGGAGAATTCTACTACACTCACACTTTATTAGGTCCACATTCTCCACTGCTCATTAATGCAAACATCTAATCAGCCAATCCCATGGCAGCAACTCACTGCATTTAGACATGTAGATATAGTCGAGATGAAGTTCAAATGAAGATCCCAATTGGGGAAGAAAAGGGATTTAAGTGGCTTTGAATGTGCCATGGTTGTTGGAGCCAGATGGGCTGGTCTGAGTATGTGATAAACTGCTGATCTACTGCAATGTTTCCAGCAAACATATCTAGGGTTTACAGAGAATGGTCTCAAAAAGAGAAAATGTCCAGTTTGCGGCAGTTCTTTGGGTGCAAATGCGTTTCTGATGTCATCTTGCTTTAAGCTGATAGGAAGGCAACATTAACTCAAGTAACCACTTGTTACAACCAAGGTATGGAGAAGAACATCAATAAATACACAACACATCAAACCTTGAAACAGATGGGCGACAGCGGCAGAAGACCGCACTGGGTGGCACTCCTCTCATCTAAGCACAGAGGGTACAATTCACACAGAAAACAAAATTGGACAACAGGAGATTGGAAAAATGCTGTCCAGCCTGTGAGTCTTGATTTTTGCTGTGATTTTCAGATGGTTTGCCATAAACAACATGAAACCATGGATCCATACTGCCTTCTATCAGTGGTTTAGACTGCTGCTGGAGGAGTAATAGTTTAGGTTATACAGTGCTCAAAAATATTAAAGCCAAAACATTAAAGGAAAAGGGTGGCATAAGGGCCCCTCTAGTGGATGAAGGAATTGATACCACTGACTGGCCCCCATGCTCGCCTGGCCTAAATCCAATAGAACACCTCTGGGACATTATGTTTTGCCATTAGGTAGCACCTCACACTGTCTTTTAAGAAGTATATTTTCTTGGGCCCCTTAGTACCAACTGAGCATCATTTAAACACCACAGCCTACCATGTCCCTCCCTGTATTACCACAGTGTATCCACCTTCTGTAGGCTGCATCCAGCTGGATAACACACCATGTCACAAAGCTCAAATCATCTCAAGCTGGTTTCTTGAGCATGACAATGAGTTCACTGTACATAAATGGCCTCCACAGTCTTCAGATCTCAGTCCAATAGAGCACCTTTGGGATGTGGTGGAATGGAAGTTTCACATCATGGCTGTGCAGCTGACAAATCTGCAGCAGCTGTGTGACGCTATCCTGTCAATATGGACTAGAATCCCAGAGGATGTTTCCAGCACCTTGTTGAATCTGTGCCACAAAGAATCAAGGCAGTTCTGAAGGCAAAAGGAGGCCCAACCTGGTACTAACAACTTGTAGCTAATGAAGAGGCTGGTGAGCGTACAACCCTGGGGTGTCTGAGGGAGAACATTAACCTGAGATGTCCTGTGTGCCAGCACATAGCACATTAAAAATGCAGGAGTTCATCGGTCACACCAACACATCTTCACTCAACACCTGTCCAATTGTAAGATTTGCATCGATGGGACTTTGTCAGCTTCCACAAATCAAAATCAAATTAAAGGGTTGCTATTAGACACACTGGAGGAGATCAGTGTGCATTGCAGAGGCAGTAGTGCAAGGGGAGCTATTGAAAAATCTGCTGGGCTGAAAAAAATGCTGAGACAAGAGAAGATGACCTTGGAGGGTCACATGTGAGAATCATATTTCAAAAAAATTATTATTTAAAAGTTATTTGTTGGGGAATGTAGGGATGAGATTTTAATGATGTAATTCTCCAGATGTCATGCATTTACTTGTTCATTAAAGGTAAAGCCAAGATCAAGCAGACATTATGACACAGTGAAGTCATTTAACACAGAAGGCATATTGATCCTGTTTATGGGTGATTCACTCATCCCATATTAATGTGGAGGCTGAATCCGTCATTCCTCGAAAACCACAGATACCAGCACTGATACACTTGAACACTTCAGTGAATGTCATTTTAACAGTATGCTGAAACTTTATCAAATTAGGCAAAAATAATGTCTTTCTCTTTCTTTCTGGCCTAAACAATATTTCCCCAGAGTTTGCACTTATTGTTTGTTATACTTTTGATTCTTTTGGGGATGTTAGTGGAAGGTAGTGTTCACTGCTTATGATGTTATATTTATGTTACTGTTTTATATATATTTCTATATATATATATGTAAAAAAAAATAGGAGGTAATGTCTGAAAAGCAATATGCAGTGCAAAAAAAAAAAAAAGCTGGAGAAATAAACTAGAGATGTTATCATCTGAATTATTAATCAAGCTAATTCATCTCTCAATGATAAGAATCCATCTCTGCACCGTTCTGTACACACATAGTCAAAGATCCACAAAGACACAACCATATACACACAAGAACATTTGTTCTGGCATTTGCACGAGATACTTTTATCTTGTCTACTCAATGGTTATCTCTTTAAAATGGGTCAAGACAAAATGAAAATCGAGAAAATTCTCACTGCATGAAATAGATAGACAAGGAGAGACAGATACACAAGGGGAAGGAAAAGAGATAGATTGGTGCTGGAGTTTGGGGGTAGGGAGGTGGGGAATAGGGGGCTGTTTGATAAGAAAAGTTCCCTTCAGTATTTGCAGGACTGCAAAGGGAAGTTGCCTCATATTTGTAGATACTGTGTAAAGGCGTTTTCCTGGTACTACACATGTGCATTGGTGCACAGTTGTAATGAAGCCTTCCTAAAATACACTATTTAAAAGTGCAATTCCCTGGTGTAGCTGTTGTTTACTGCTGTGACTTGTTTTTCCGTCTCTGTTACCAGGACAACAGACTATAAAACGAATGTTTCGCTCAATTCAAATTTGCCCTCAGCTTCTTCTTCCCTTTAGGTCGAACAGTCCGAGAGCATCCAATACAATATTAAGGGAGGATTGTGGCTAACACCCAAAGTGTCAAACGTGGCAGAGAAGACAGAGTTTGGTGAAGATGAGGTCTAAAAATGGGAACAGCTGCTTTATTTGCATGTCACATTCTCTTCTAATTTGTCTGTTTATGCTGTTCAAAAACATTCAAAACCATTTAATAATTAGAAGCTGTATATAGATTGTCCCTACTGTTGAAGCTATTCAGTAATGTATGGCCTGCACTGTTGCACTTGCTGCTGTACAAGCTCTTTGGGAGTGCCTCATTCCCCCCATTTGCCATTGGCTTTGTAATAATTATATTTAGTTTTCTTGAGATATGGAATCAGGTTGAAATAATCGCATCACAATGAGAACTGACAAACCATGGCACTTAATCAAAATTTGACTATATTGAACTTTAAAAGGCAAACTGCTGTGCACATTTTGTCCAAGTACAGTTTTAATCAAATTGTTCAGCTTTTACTGGCATAAAGACATACCATACAGTATGAAGGTCATCTAGGACCAAAAGCATGCCATTTTTGCTTTGAAAGCTGTGCCTTTTATACCTTGAGTCTTCACTGCATGGCTTCCCTAAAGATGGATCTTTTTTTTTCTGTCTGAAATGTGTCAGGAGTGTCATATGATGGTGAATAAGTCCTACTATGCTCCTATATCCTTGTCAATCTGTCAGTCCTGACTTCTAGCTGAAGGATAAGAGAAGAAGTGATGGAGGACAGC
This sequence comes from Archocentrus centrarchus, assembly GCF_007364275.1. Taxonomy (NCBI): domain Eukaryota; kingdom Metazoa; phylum Chordata; class Actinopteri; order Cichliformes; family Cichlidae; genus Archocentrus; species Archocentrus centrarchus. The sequence continues at coordinate 19,381,750 of NC_044346.1, read as the reverse complement.
ACAAACATTGACTTTTATCGATTTCAACTTGTACAGCAGGATATCTATGTGGTTCACACTTAATGAAATGCAACATTTCATAACTGCAAAAGAGCAAAGTACAAAGAACAGTGGTTTTTTTTTCTTTTTTTTTATTAAGATTTACATTAGCATCACCATCAGCCAGGACTGTTCTTCCTGAGGTTACATAATTAGTGCTGTTTTGCCAAAGCCGCTGGTGTGGGTCATTTAAAGGCAAGTGAGCCTTTGGCATCTGTGCCCTAACTCAAGGAGTTATGGCATTAGTTAGAAGCATCTGTCACTCCCAACTCATCATAAGTCAGCAAGCAGAGTTACTATTGGGAAGGAGCGTATGTTACCATAAATTGTATAAAGTGTCTTTAATTTTTTAACTTAGTAGTTACTGTATTTGGTGGAAACAGTGGCATGGTACATTATCAGCAAAAACTAAGTTTCTTTAGTCATCATCTGTGTGCCTGCAATGCACAGACACATGGTGATAAGTAAATGGCCCTGAATCGGATAAGTGAAGAAAATGGATGGATAGAAAACTGAAGCACAAACTTCTCAGATGGGCTGTACCACGAAAAGCCACAATATAATTCCATTTAAATGCTCCAAAAGGTATCGACAGCACAAAAACAGTGGAAAGGTCCAGTTTAATTACTTGAATTATGGACGATTAGTAGACATGGATTGGCTACAGCTCCCTGTCTCAGCACACATGGCAACCAAAGTGGCCACACAATTATATTTAAGCCTTATCATACTAACACTAGGATGAGTTAAATAAAAAAAAAAAAATCCCTGAACAGAGTATATGAAAGAGGTCACCATCAAAAGAGGCCAAAACATGAGTATCTATAGGGACTGACTTGCTTTTGAAGCCAGTCTTCTAGAGAAGATGCAGTTTTTGGCACTTCAGTGTTGGCTCCATTTTTAGTCCAGAGGTTTGCAGCTTGGTTTTAACCCATGACTAATCCTAACCAGTGAGTGACAGCAAAAGAATTAACCAAGTGGAAAAAATCTGCAAATTATATTTCCACCTCATATTGCTTTTCCATATCACATATAAATTATTCCTTCACCAGAGGCAGTTTAAATCATTCAGTAGCCAGTGACACTATTTTGTAGTTTAATGTACTTTTAACTTTCTACTTGTAACCTTCTGAAATGAAGAGAAAATTGAGGTTGAGGGGACTGACAAGTATGCACACTCTACCTGAAACTCTTTCTGTTACTTTTGGAGTGAAGAACCAAGTAAAGATCTGCGAATGTCTTCCAAGAGAGGCTATCTGAAATTGTGAGCCATTGTCCATATTTCTGATCCCTACTTTTAAATTCCCTTCTGCTCTACATGACTGCAACATTTTATAGTTGAAACTATACTGAAAATCATGTACATGCCACCGTGCACACTTCATACCATATAGTGAGAATTTGTGATGATTGGTAGTTGGCAGTTCAAATATTTTCCTCAAGCACATTTGATGAGTTTTAAATAGTTTCTCTGTGGTGGCTGTATTGCAATCAAGCAGCTGCATATAGAGCATCTGACCTTAAAGAGAGGATAATGGTTAAACCTGGAATCCCCTCAGCCAGATCATTAACAAGACTGGTACTGACTACTGAATGGAGCAAACATTAGCCACCTCCTCTACATGGATGACATCAAGTTGTATGCCAGGAGTGAACAAGACATCAATTCACTGATCCACACCACTAGGATACAGCGATGACATTGGACTGGAGAACTGCAGTCGTATGGTAACAAAAAGAGGGCCACGGGTTGTATTGTAAAGCGTTACCGGTAGTCATTACTTTTGAATCTCTGAAAATGGGACTCTATGCATAAAAATGACTGTAAGCAACTTCAATTAAAGCTGAAATTCTGTGTTTCAATCACATATCGATTGTTTTATTTAAAATCCACTGTATTGTGTCTTTGTCCAAAAACTTATGGACACGACTGTTTGCTTGTATGTATATACTTATTGCAGCAAAATCACACTTTACAATTTTTATTTTTTTCTACAGATGGTGCACCAACTTCCGCTTTCGAATAATTCTCACAATGGCAGCAGGGCTGCGTGGCTTCTCTTATGCAGATTCCTTTTTAATCTAATCTGGAATGAGTGCTGCCCAGAAAATCAACATGTTGTACGTTCTTCTTCTGTAATTTTAGCCGCTCATTTTGTAGTCAATATAATTTTTGTTTTAACAACTTTTGTTCCTGACCACAGATTCTTCCATCTCTGGCCAGTGTATTCCTAAGCACCACATATCCATCATTTTATGGATGGCACAGGTTGACTCTGGCATCCAATATGATTTTGGAAATGATGGAATTTAGGGAATTTTTGTGTATGTACTTACACTAAGTGTGTCTTAGAGAGGATAAATATTTACACAGTCACACTGTAGAGGCATCATTGAATGTTAGCTGCATAAGACCTGTTTAAGGGATAAAGTAGTGTAAAGTTAGGGTATTAGGCTAATGCTAGGCTATATCAAACACATGTAGGTCAATTTAATGTCATCTAAAGTGACAGAATCACATGAGTGTGTGAACAGTGATACAGATGGGGGTTAATTCTGGAGGTAAAGTGAATATGGGAGGAAGGAGACATGCTCAAAATCCTTTAATATCTGTTCTTATCATTTTCATCACGTTGATCTTTAATAAGTTCTTTGCAGAAAATTACATACAGTGTTTAATAATATATTACTAAATACTGGAACACCTAAGCTTACAACATTTGGAAACAAACGTCTTACAGCAAATGCTCAACAGGCAGATTTTCATTTTAAGATTGTTCTGAAAGTGTGCGCCACCAGTCAGTGCAACGTGTGCTGATTGTTAGTCACAAATATATAATTATATTCATGCACGATTTACCGTTTTTCAGGAAAGAATATAATAACAGTCTATTCAGTGGGTATTAGTAATCAGTAGTTGCTGAAGTTCTGTACAGGCTTTGAATTAGCTCAAATATCCCCCTAATGAAGGCGGTCATGTTCCTTTCTTCCTTGCCTTTTGGTGTTTCCTTCATATGTGCTTACATCGTTTCAAATTCATTATTTTTAGCTCCTCACCCATAGTAATCCTGCAGCATGGATTTGCAGGATAAAACAGAATGGACCATGTGGAAATGTTTAATAAGAAATCCAGTGGGATTCCTTACACTTTGTTACTAGCAGCATGTTGCAAAAACACATAATTTATTCCAATTTCTTTAGTTGAATCTATGAAAAATGCCAAGGATAACACAACTGGGCTTATCTCAGCATGGTGTGTGTCCTTAAAAGATTTGAGAAAATTGGACAAGAGGGGGACAAAAGAAAAAGTGTTAAGCCTAAAAAACAATTTATAGCAGTTGAACAGTATCTAAAAGTCATGTCCATAAGAAACAGAAAAAAACATCCAGCAAATACCTGTGAGATGATCCATCTACAGTTCACTGAAACCTTGTCAGAGTTGGTCTCAGTGGAAGGGTGTGTGTCAATAAGCCATTCCTAAGGAAGAGAAACAGGGAGACAAAGTTGAGGGATGGAAAATTTCACAAGAACTGGATTGAAAATCAGTGGTAACAGGTCTTGTGGAATGATGAAATTTCTGCTTTAAATCTTGGTCAATATGTATGGAGGAGCTCAGCAGAGAGGTACAACAGTGAATCTGTACAGCAATGTCATGGTTTGCAGCTACATTTCAGTCAGTGGTGTTGAGGATCTTGTCAAACCTGATGGAATTATGAAGACAGAAAAGTACCATCAAAATTTGATCCACCCTGCAGCGCTACCTGGAAACATTCTGACTGGCAACGACTTCATTTTTTTTGGAAAAACAATATCAGTCATGGATTGGCCTCCCGAGAGTCCAAAACTCAACATTTTGGAAGCAGTGTGGGATCATCCTGACAGAGAATGGAACAAAAGGCAGCCGGCATCCAAAGTCTAGCTTTGAATGTCCTTCAAGAAACCTGGAGAACTGTTCCTTAAGACTACTTAAAGAAATTACAAGAAAGCTTGCCTAAGAGACATGTTTCAATAAATCGCTGCACCTATTTCTAATTTTGCTAGCAAAATGCTTTAAAAAATGAGCAGTTCCTCAAGACTTTTGCACAATACTTTAGTGAAGAACAAAAGTAAGGAGACAAAGCCATATACACAAGCAAAGCTGTGAGAAGGTCTGTGTTTTTCCAAGTGAGGAACTACAAGTAACCTTTGTAGATTTACATTTAAAATCTCTATTCATGTTTTATAATGCTAATGCACAAAAGGAGCAACCCTTTAAATACTTAAAGAAAGGCTGTGAGTCTTGGTGACAGCATTTGAGATTTTCAGTTGGCATTTTTTTTCCTTCTTCTGGATGTGGTTTGACACTTTCAAACAGGAGATGACTAAATAATGAATCATAATGCATAAAGGAAGGTTTGTCCCTTTTTCTCTGCAGTCAAGCACACAATTTAATGATGTATATTGCCACACCCCCAAATGCCAATTAGTATGAGAAGGTAATTAGTTTGTAGTTTAGTGCACAGGCTGTAATCCCCATGCTAACTCAAAAAGTAGTGAGGGAGAACAGCCCCCTTCCAAGCAATTATGATGCCGTCAACACATATCATAATTTAATTTTTCTCTGAAATGCCCAAATTAAACAAATAATTTTGATTCCACCAAAAGAAGTGTTTTTTTCTCTCTTCTATCTATCTGATTTAAAGTACACCATGGACAGGTTAGTAGTCTATTTCAGGGCTCTTGCTGAGTCAAAAAGGTGATTTGTGAAAAAATAAACATGCTCTCGATGCTACCTTTTAGACTGTGCCTTTTTGGAGTCTTCACACAAAAATAAGCATTATTTCTCAGTTGTGTCAAAGCTTTGAACCAGAAAATATACCTACAACTCTCAAGTGCTTTCAGAGAGAGTCTGCAGTTGTGCCTCTTGCTTCAAGCTTTAGGAGAAATGTATTTACTGCTCTTCATAATACTTAAGTTCATGCCGTGCATTCATATTGCGTAGTTCTCTTAAGATCAGTGCATCTGTTTATGAGTGATGATGATGATGCATGCATATGTGTGATTTGCATATTTGTGTGTTTTATATTGATCGCTGGTTGCAAAGGAAAATGCTGAATCTGCTCCATTGAATCTACACATTTTTGAGTAAAGGTATTAAGTCCCTGCAATAAATCCAAAACATAAATATCTCCTGAAACCTTTTCCATTTGGGTACCAGCAGAGGCTGACGGGGTCCTGTAAGCAAGCGTAAACCATTAATTCTATTATGCTTTACTGCTCATTATTGTGCTTTTATGTCAGATTTCATATGCCAGGATAAGTTACAAAAACACCTGAAGTGTCACCTGAAGTAAATTATTTCATGAATAAAAGCCCATGACTGAGCATGTTTGTTTCTCTATTCTTGCTTGTCACAACTTCTGACTCGCTCAGAGAAATGTTACCCTTAAATTCAAAACACACACACACACACACACACACACACACACACACACACACACACACACACACACACACACACACACACACACACACACACACACACAAAAAAACCCCAAAACCAATTGTATAAATACATATTAAGGTAGTGCCCACAGCCAAACACAGACTGCTTATATCAAACACTTCATTTGTGCTCTGACAGCTAAGTGCATGTCCAAGATGAAAAAACTGACAGTTCAAGGTGATGGCTACCTCCAGTCAATCCAGTGTTTCGCCGTGTGATGTGAGCTCTGAGCACTGGATTTGTGCGTGTGTGTGTGTGTGTGGGGGGGGGGGGGGGGGGGGGGGGGGGCAGTGTGAGTGCACATGTGGATGTCTCATCTCTTGTAGAGTGGTCTAGGTAGGGGGGTAGTAGGTAGGGGGTAGCTGACAGGTGTCCCTTCTTCTTAGCCATGCAATTTATCAACCCTCTGGTAGTAGGAACCTAGGAACCTTTGCCTGAGTGCAAATGCCCCAAATGCTCATGCTTCCCGCTCTTTCTACACAATTAAACAGCAAGTATAGCAAGCAAAGATCAAATCATTTCAAACCAAAACCCCTAATGTTGCTCTGCTATAATGAGGCCTGTTTTTTTTCCCCTTGTCTCTCTCACTCGGTCCTACTATCCATATGCTGACAATGGCAGCGAATATATTCTACCAAGAAAAAAAAGAAAAGTCACAGCATGCTGAGCAGCCATGGAGATTTTAAATCTTTTGTTCTTTCTGGCTTAATAATAAAAAGTGTTTCAGGGCTTGCTATGAGCCAGCTGTCAGAAATAAACCACGGCTATCAATATCACTCCCCAGATATCATTATTTTAGTTCTTTTCAATTAATTATGAGAGCGTGGTGAGACGGCACTTTAGATCTCATTTCAGGGCCTAAATTGGTTTGCGAGCATAAAAACCTTTATTGTGAGTGCCCCGCGGCACACGCACTAGCGCACAAACTAGTGTGAAGAGTTTAGATATGGAAGTTAATTGTAGAATTTTGCAGCTGCAGATCACAACATTTTGCCGGATATCAATCAGTTTATCATCAAGATTTTTTTTTTCTGAGGTAAAACTCTTCATAGTTTGTTTCACTGGATGATTTTTTTTTTTTTTGTTTCCATTGAAATGCACATTCCTTCACTTTCTCCTTGGTAACAGTAGCTTTCTCTGTGGGGAGCTCCTTAACACCACCAACACACACCCTCCCACACTGTCCCCCCCCCTATTCTATTCATTCAGTGTTGCTGTACCAAATCAGCCAGGGGTGAGGGCTTTGTGGAGAATGGGAGTGGGCTAAAGGGTTATGAGGGAAGCATGAACCATAGAGAATGATATAAGAATAAAGGCGGGCTTTAAAGTTAAGATAAAGATCCAATTCTTTGTTTTTTTTTATCTTTTTTTTTAAGTTTCTCTTCTGTTTTTGTTGCTCTAGCCTTGCTGTCTTCATCTGCTTCATCTCCCTCTCTCTCCTCTCCCTCTCCTTGGCAGTGGACGGAAGGAGTCAGGGTGATAAATAGGTGGTGTCCGATGTGCTTCTCCTCTCCTGTCGTTCTTCCTCTCCTTCTTTTCCACTCCTCCTCTTCGGTTTCGGCTCACCGCACTCCCAGGCTTACAGCGTGTTCATTCCTGTCAGCAAAAAGAGAATCACTGGAACAACCAGATCTACTCGGCACATGTGCGCACACACTTGCCTGCGCATACACAAAAGTAAATGAAGAGTCACACACAAGCATAGACCATAGAAGGTCTGATAAAATAGGCCAATGGTGGTATGCTAATGTGCAAAATGTACTCTGATGCATAGAAAGCCACAGTACTTAACAGTTCTTGTAGAAATACACTCACAGCCACAGCCTATTAGTGTTCACAATGCACATAGTCTGGATGAATTAACATCACCAGTGGCTAGCATTGACACTACAGATAGACCTATTTATCCCAGGCACTTTCTTGTGCATGGGATGGAGGTGTTTGGATTACTTCAAAAGAAAGAAAGAAAGAACCAACCAAGCAGCCTGGTTCACAGTTAGAGTCCTGAAGCTAGAGCTCAGGGCAGCTTTATTCCTCTTACCAGCTACTGACATGTGTCCTCCAATGTTCTGTTTCTACCAGCACCACATATCTCAAAGACCTATCAGTAGTGGAGAGCCCCTTGCTACATTTCTGCCACCTGTGCAAATCCTATCAGGACATCTCAGGAGATAAGACCAACATACCATACACTGTTTTTGAGTTTGCACTAACATCGCCTGCAGTGTCAGCGCACCATCTCTAAACATTCCCATTCTAGTGCACTTCTTTTGACCTTGTGCTAGGAAAGCGTGAGTGTGTCAGTGGAGTTTTATTGAAGAACAGTTGGTGTAAGCATCACCTCAATGGTGCCATGCATCACTTGTTGTATAATTGAAGGGGCTTGTTGCCGGTTAATGATCCTCTGGTTGACCCTGGGCCAGTATTTGCATTGTTTTTAGCTTAGCACATGGCTAATAGCTAGCCCAAAGGTAACCTGGCCTCACTAAGGATCGAACACCAATTTCCCCCATGCCGAGGGCGAGCTCACCACATCATTTGAAACATAAGAGAAAAGGTGCACGCTCACTCACAAACGTAGCCACCCATTCTCTGCATTCCCTGCTGTACAACAGACTTCTGCAGACATGTGCACAAACACACTGCATAACTGAACCTAGCATGTGGCCTCGGGGTGTGTTAAATAGGAACAGTGAAAGGTGCTATTTATTTAGCTGATGAGAGTGAACCTGCTAATAGAAGGGCTCCGAGACGGAGAGCTGGGTTTTTCCTTAACCCAGGAGGACTCCTTTAAAGAGGTCACAGACAGTGAAGTGCAAAGACAGAATGCTACAAAATAAAATTGAGCACAAATAAAATGCGCTAAACACAAAGATACACCACACCCCTTGCCAATTTTTTTTTCTGAACATGTCTTTAAACTGGGTTATAAAAATGTGCATCTACTGGCCTTATAGGAGAATCCAATCTTCAACAAGGAGGGGGGGGGGGCGAGCAACAGAGCGAGTGATAAAAACAAATAAATCAATTTAGTAGCCAGATTTATTTTCCGATCAGAGGGAGCAGTGAGTGATAAAAACTGTATTACACCAATGCTAAGCTTCGCTTGCATTTTTTATTTATGTGCACAGAATCTGTGTGTGTGTGTGTGTGTAAAGTATGTGTGTGAATATATTTGTGCAAGACCGCTGCCTTTGTTGGTGCTAAGAGAAATATTGTGTGTGTGCGCTTAAGGCAAGTCACCTAGCAGATGTACAGTGTCATAACCAATCCACAGTAAAAGCCCACTGGGTTCCATTTAACAACAAAGAAATATCCACTATTGCGTGCGCAGATACTGTATAAACAATGTTACAGCCCCATCCCTAGCCCACTGCTGTCCTTATGCTGTGTCCATACTTCACTCTCTTTATGGTGCTTATTATTGGAAAGTCAACAAGCATAAAAGAGTAGAGGAGCCCAGCCAATGTTTTTGGAGTGTCGTTTGGCAGGTGTAGTAAGGAGGATATTGGGAGATGGGCAACAAATCTGCCTCAAATCAAAAAACTACACAGGAAATAATTCACTTGGACTGTATGTCTCTAGGCACTCAGCATTTAGAATGGGCTCTGCCACTTTAATTGAAAGGGAAGGAGAGACAGGGTAAGAGAGGGAAAAGCTGTTACAAACAAGGGCATGATTTATGAAATCCATCCTTCTGTTCGTCCGAGCGAGCTCATTATGTATGCGCAACGGAGAGAGTGTGAGAAGACGGATGAGTCGTCCCCGTGGCAGAGGAAGAGGAATGGCGGCGCTAAACTCCGCCGGTAATCAACTGGTGAAATTAAACATCAAAAAAACAGGAATGATTGTGTGCGGCAAAGCGATTTGTCTGCAATTAGCGACCAGTCGCATAACTCACACACAGGCACACATAAACACATTCACTCTTAATGGAACAAGACATGTCACTGGGTGTGTACTTGTGTGTGTATGCAGAACTACAGCGCAGGGTAACCATAAAAACAGTAAGTTAATAAACTTGAGAGACATTAACAGGATCTGGGGGCAATTGGTGAACAGCTACTTCATTTGTCAGCAGCTTTTATTGAACGGTTTCTGAAAGGCAGCTGCATTTATGACCTTTTCGCTGTCATTTGTTTACACTAGTTTAGGAGAACTCAGAAAGGGAGTCAAAAGAGGAGTGATTCAAGTTTTCGTAGCTATAGGAAAATAGTAGAAATAGTAAGTGATTTCATGAGGAGTAATATCCATAATGATAGGTTCAACACTGCCTTTTTTCTCACAGCTTAGGAGCTCTCTTTATTCCTAGATTGCTCTCAGCAGCTTTGTGATTAGCTCTTAAGTACGAACTCTTAGTAATGCTTAGTGCCATTTAGGAGGACTAAGACAAGATGTTTTGTGAATACCACCATGGATATTTTTGAGGAAGTGTTTTATAGATATGTCCTGCATCAATATTTGCATAATAATTTATTTGCAGCTAGATTTCCTTTGAAACACATTTTGCAAGTTGTGCAGTTTTTTTAGGAAGCAGGCTGCCAGCTCTCAGACTTCTGTGAGTGTGTGTGAGTCAGTAATGAATATAGCCTAATCCATACTTTAAAATAAAATAAAATAAAATAAAAAAAACCACGAACTGGAACTGAAGTTGTGTTTGTGTGAGTTTAATAACTGAGACTTCAGAAGGGTAACCTACAGGATCTATATGTGAGTCAGGAAGTCGAGAGTTGCAAGGGTTAAAGCTTGTTACACGGCAGCAATAACTTCCTTAATTATTAATAACTACTCATTATTCTCAAAACAGAAACATGGTTGTCAGAACCTAGCAGTAAATCAAAATCTGTGTGAAGCACTGGGACCTCAGAGCTGCCACACAGATTCTTTTTTTTTTTTTTTTTTTTTTAACACAGTGTCCATTTCTAAAGTTGAGTCCTAAATGCCATTACAGTAGTTGGGACTTTTGGGATTTTATTTTATTATTATTTATTTATTTTTTTTACTGTTACTAAAAACCTGATCTGTTTGTTTTCTCCCTGCAGTAGGGATTTTTTGAACATTATAGTTTGCATACGTACATATTTTGGCTGACAGGCAGAGTTTCATGACCAGGTGGGGCCCGTCCCCTTGTTATTTCATTACAAATGAAGCATTCTGAAGTTGATTCAAAGTGCTGAACTTATATTTTATAGCTTTTAAAAATGAGGCACAAAGAGATGTCAGTGAAGGTGCAGGAGGCAATCATTAGGCTGAAAAACAATGTTCCTTTCTCTTACAATCCAGTAGTGCTATTTACATTTGGTACCTTGAGTTCTAATGATATTGTCCCTGTGTCTTCTGCATGTCCTTGTTCTGTCATTTGAGTTTGCTATTATATGTTATGGTTTGGATTGATTCTTTGTATGTTTATATTCTTAGTTCACATCATGTAGCATTGTTACCTTAGTTTAGGTCCTTGTATGTAGAAGTTTAGAAGTCTTGGTTATTCTCTAATACTCTGATTGGTTTCTTTATTGTTTGATCTGTTTTTAATCTACGGGCAGTTCCTTCTCTCTATTTTTTTTTCTGTTCTTCCATCTGTCTCATTTTTGTTCATCTTTGCCTCCCAGTGTTTCCTCATCTCGGTCTTCATGCAAAGTGAGTCTTGTGTTCATGTTCAGTATGTTTCCTATAGGTTATTTCCTTGTTGTGAAATTTCTGCTTTCATGTCTGTGTCTGCTTCCTTTAGCTACTTCCTGTTTTTACTTTGAAATGTTTGTTCTTCTGTCATATCATGTGCAGTTTTACTTTCCATCTCTGTCCTCTCTAGTCCCCTGATTATTGTCAGCTTTTCTTATTATTCACCTGTTTTGTGTTAGCCCTAATGTGTTTGTGTATAAATGGTATCAGTGCTCCTCTTGTTCCTTGTTGTGTTGTACTGTGTTCTCTGACTGTGTACTTGATCTGTTTGTTCCTAGCTAATTTTCCTAGTTTATTCCTTAGTATTTCTAGTGTTCCTTGTGCCTTATTTTGGGATTTATGTTATTCTCCTTTTTAGTTGGACTTTTGTGCTTTATGGCATTGCATCAGCCTGCAAATAAAGCACTTGCTTGTTGTTTTGAACTCTGAACTCATCTAACTCCAAAACATGACATACAGAGACTTTATAACAAGGTGCAAACTGCTGGTTGCATTCAAATGGTAAATGGACTAGCTCTTATATAGCGCTTTTCTACTCAGTATGAGCACTCAAAGCGCTATTACAACACGTTTTACATTCACCCATGCACTCCCATTCATACAAGCACTTCTATGTTTGCTAAGCTAAGTGCTTTTAATTAACTATCATTCATACACATTCATACTCCGACGGGACGGTCGGAGAGCAACTTGGGGTTAAGTATCTTGCCCAAGGATACATTGGCATGTAGCCTGGAGTAGCCAGGAATCGAACCGCTGACCTTCTGATCAGTAGGTGACCTGCTCTACCTACTGAGCTACAGCCACCCCAACAGCATTCAAGAACAGGAAAGCCAAGTTAGACTTTGCCAGAAAACATCTAAAGTTAGCTAGTTTGTCTAATTACTTTTGAGCCTCTTAAAATGGGGTGGGGGGTATAAAAATGGCTGTGAATTAAAAATCAATAAAAATAATAATTTGGTCAATAACAGGACAGATAATGAATAATCAGTTTATTAAATTAGGATATTATTGTGGCGTGGGACTTCACTAAAGTGGAGTCCCCCTCCCCTCAAATACACTGTGGCACCTCTGCCTCATAACATGTCATGGTCACTATAAACTATAGTCATTTGCACACATGTACCACACCCTTAACGTTTCTAGTTGAATCCAAATGTCCAAATCTGATATAAAAACAGACTTTAATCTGCTAGCTCCTTTGTACAGATGTCTGACTGAGCTTATGTGCGAATACAGTGGGTAATTGTCTGGAGAACTCACAGTGACAGAGTGAGCATCAGTTCTCTTCAAAATGTTTCCAGTGGAAAAAAATCCGATCCGTGTGATGTGTCTAATGAATTTGCCTTCATATAATTTGGGCTCACTTTCATATTTTACCTCCTGCCATCCTCATCATTGATTTAGTCTCCCCACTAAGCTTCAACAAACTCTTTTTTTTTATTTTTTTGTCTTTCGGATCTGCTCCTTTCATTGAAGATTGCTGAAGAGGTTAACATTAAGATGTGGGTTAATACTGAGATATTAGCCAGCTGCAAACTAGCCAGTCAAAACCTTCTCAGTGCTTTTCTATTCATGGTATCACTTTATGTGCAGAGAGTGCTAAAGTAGTTCCCCATTTGAACAGGACTCAGGTTACAGCCACACTTTAAAATGAAAACATCCAGACAATCATTTTAGGACAATTTTAGAATTATTCTCTGTCCATCGTAATATGCCCTATAATGCAAATCATGTGGCCATTCAAGTATACTGGGTAAGCCTCCTGTGCATGTAAGCAGTAGTAGCAGGACAAGGTCAGCAAATCATGTAATTTGGTATTCACATTGAATTAACCACTGCTAGTGAAGAATGATGTCTTTGGTTTGATCTGGAAAAGAGTCGTGATAGGAGCTGATGAATCTGGGAAGGACACATAGTGATCAGACCCAATCACGCAGCAAATGTGGGTGTCTGAATCATTTCCAAAGCTGTAAAACTAAAAGGGGTCCACAGAAAAATTATGCATTTTACAAAAATTTTGACATGGCCTCAAAAAAAAACACTGCTTTCCTCTGTCCCCTGAACAGAAAACTGCTTTAGTGCAACACATAGTGATGACTTGGCTGAGGTGGCATGAAGGGGAGCTTCCAGCATCAGATGATGTGTGTGAATTGGTGTCGCCGTATGTTTGACTCCTCACCTCATGCCAAGAAGCAGGTGAAATGGAGTTGACCCTAATGCTGTTTTGCTGCAACATGCAAAGGAAATGGAATCTTATAGGGTTCATCAGATCACATAAACTATAGGGCTGGATACAAAACCAGCTTTACCAAAGTCTCTTTTTGGACAATACCCAAGCCTCTCAATCTCTATTTACCCCCGTTGTCTTCAATCTATCTTTTCCTCCCTACCTCTAACCTTTTCACTTTTGAGTTCCTTCATACCAATCTGCTCTTTCATCTTGTCGTTCATTCTTTCTCAATCCCGCCATACTACTGACCTTTCAGTTTCATTCTTCCTACATTTCTCTGCCTCTCCTTTCGTCCTGGTCTAGGCTGTAATTCAGCTTGTTTCAGGGCCAGTTAGGCAGCCAGTGGAGTTAATCTGTCTTTTCAGGTCATAAATCACTGCTTGGCGTCTCTCTCTCTCTCTCTCTTTTTCTCAATCTCTCTTTCTTTTCTCTCTCCCTTTTCCTTGCTCTTACCTGCTGCTTAGACATGGAGTATACTTTGAGGTTATTGTGTCTGACAGTCAATGCTGGTGTTCTTTGTATGCATGCTTGTGTGTGGTTATCACTTCTTTAACGCCCAACAGATAGAGAGTGAAACTGCATACTCTGGAAGTGCCACAGCCAATAAGAAAAGATTGTTAAAATGTCAAGACCAATCAGAAGTGATGCGTCTCTCTGTGGTGCAGTTTGCAACTGTGTGTGTGTGTGTGTGTGTCTGTGTGTGTGTGTGTGTACGACAGCCTTTTTGCAAACACAACAATAATATGCACTGGTTAACAGATGGAATCTACTGGCTGAAATTTCAATCAAAAGCTGTGTAAAAAAAAAAAAAAACATTTAGAAATTGCATTAAATACGGCTTTGTGCACGTGCATGCGCATGTGTGCATTTGTCTGTGTGCATGTCTGTGTGTGCACTCTGACATATGTACAGCCAAGCAGGTGCATGGGAAACTGTTGGCCTCTACAACAGACAAAACCACATCAGGAACTAGAGTGGCAGAATTGATGGGGGAAGCAACGCAGAAGAAAGAAGGGGAAGGAGAGAAAACAGACTAGCGTAGCAGGAGGGAGGAGAGAGAAAGAGGGGGAACGCAGGAGGAGAGTAAAGTTGAATAGCAGGAGGGCGGGAGTTGGAGAGCGGGTGAATGAATGTGTTGTGGATCTATTGTGGCCGGTTCCTGAATGGCGTGTTAGTAAGCTAAGTAGTAACTGGTGATTTACTGCTCCAAGGCCATATCAGCTGAAGTGGCCAAACAATGCCCTTTCGTAAGCAACATTTACCAACTAGAAGAACCATGTAGGACTGTGATCTGGATCTGAAGTGCTTGAGAAGTTGGTGTTTCTGTGCAAAGAGACACTTCAGCTGAGAGGATGAATGCAGGGGCAGACGTTGAAAACTGAAAAATCAGGGAGGTTTTAGTGACTTTTCCAATGTGTTATTTAAGTCTTGAATTCTATAAGAGAACTGTAACAGGTGATGTGACATCTTATCAGCCGTGTTAAAAATACATCACAAAACTGGATTTGTGTGCATTTAGGGTGTATCCCTGAGTACAGGGATTGTATTTTGCTAATTATATTTTCGACCACACTTTTCTTGTCTCAGCTTCTCACTTTCTCTGTCAGCTTTTTCCTCGCGCTCAGTAAAAAAATTTGAAATGCCAGTCATTATGAGCAAAACTACCCAGCTTGGGGACCCTGAATTTAGACCTATCCATGACATTAGAAAAACAAGCCCTGTGACGAATGAGAGAAAATAGACAAGTGGCAGTGTGTGAATGTTGCTGAGCGTGCGCGCGTGCACGAGCATGTGTGTGTGTGTCTGTGTGTGTGTGTGTGTGTGTCCTTAGCTAGACATCTGCCATTCTTATTTGTTGAGAAAGATTCAGCTGACCATTCTGACTCTGTTGCACTGCAGAATTGTGATAAGGACCACACACACACACACACACACACACACACACACACACAATCACTCATCTAATTACTAACTGCATTCCTTACTGCACTGCATTATTGCTCTGCATATATAGTAGACTGCAACAAAGATAATCTGCATCAGGTTTTCTGCGGGAGTGTCACGGGAAAGGGACACTGAGAGAAACATGATTTCTTTCCACACTGAAAAGCACACACACACGAGTGCTGCATGAGCAACAGTTGGCTCTAACTTGCCTCCAAAAACCCCACAAGACCTCCTTTCAGAGACCCCAGAGACCTCAGCCTCCATCCTAATACTCCTCCATCCCTTTCCAATTCATCCTCTCCTTAGTTCTGTCCCTCCCCCTCCTCTGCCCTTCCCGCCCCAGCGAGTTCTCAGTTCTGACAGAACAGTTAATCATACACTCTCTGCAGGGTCTCATCCTGTGTGCGTGCGTGTTTGTGTGTATGTGTGTGTGTGCGCTCCTGCACAGGCAAGCATGTGTCCAGATGTACACCTTCATTTTCAGCAAAGCAGAAGATCTATCTTTCTCACCGCTATTTTTCTCATTTCTCATCACTTAAAGAATCCTTATCTCCCAGCCTTCATAAATAAGCACATAAACTAAAAGACTGTTTTCAGTTTTCACGGAGAAAAGTTTTTCTTTTCAAATACCAGACATTACAGTGGAAAGTAAAAGCTCGCCACTTAATGAGAATTGCTCTCCAGCTTCGTAGCTGATTTGCTTCATAATTAATCATTCATTTTCATTTTCATTCATTGCTATGGGAGGTTGTTGATTAGATCAAAGAAAGAGGCTGTTGAGCTCAATTCTTTCCGGCTAGTTCTTGAAAAATTTCTATGAAATTCCACTCAGAGTGAAACATAAAAGCAGCCTCTGAGTGACGTTAAATAAATAAATGAATTAATATATAAATAAAACCTGCGCATATTCCCGATAACCCTGTTAAAGGCATCATAATGCCAGAAAGAGCCGGGTGTGTGTGTGTGTGTGTGTGTGTGTGTGCTCATTCAGTGCTGTGAAGTGATCTCAGCATGTGGTGGAGTGCCCCTTTAATCGGAAGCAAAATGATGTGAAATCTGGTCTGTGGAGGAGAGTGAAGGATATGTAGATATGTCCTACTGTGGCAAGTTTCATCCCCATTTTAAAACTGAAATCTCTAACTTACACTGCACGTTGGCACCTTTGCATGTAGTGAGAGATCTCCAGCAATGCCAAGTTGTTACAGGGGTTTGCGAGGAAGCCTGTGTTTTATGTGAATCAGCTCTTGCAAGATTTGGAAAATATCTCAGCTAGCGAAGTGTGAACCTACTGGGCTTATGCTTGACTTTGATGCGTGAAACTACAAATGTGGTGCGAAATGTGTCTCTTTCAGTACGCTGGTTCGGTTTTAAGTGGACTGTATTGGCACTGTCAGCCGTGAGAGGAGCAACCTGTCGACTATCTGATCAACTCAGTAATAGACTGCAGAATTTCCATTAATGTGTGAACTTTCTCTATTTTATGTGCGCAACACAAATAAATATCTTGACAGCTTATGATTTTAAAAGCTTAATAGCTTTTGGTTTTTAGAAAAGTTGAAGAGATCTACGGGATAAAAAACAAAAAACAGAACGCATTCATTTCAGATGGGCGTGTGCAACTTTGAAACAAACAGAAAAGGTGACAAAACATTCATCGAAGTGCAGAGAGAATAAATTAAAAATAAATATCAAAACATGAAACTCTCCATTCCTTCTATGCAATATCTCCAAAAATCACGTGATTCACTTGTAATTATCTCTGGACTTGTAAGCTTTCAAATAGATTGTCTGAAACGCATCTTGTGTTTTGGGTCTTCAATTAAAATTTGTGCGCTTTATAGATTTCAGTCAGCAGGCAAAACTGTTACAAAGTGTAATTTGTCTGTCTTGCATTCCTTTAGCTACTTTGGTTATTGTATTGTCCATGCGTAGATGCATACTTGCAGATTTTAGTTACTAATGATTCCATACATTTGAAGCTTTCTCTTATGTTTTTCATATTAAATCAGTGGCCAGTCTCACTGCTGTTAGAGAAATTTAAGAACTTAAATCTTGTGAAAACCCGTGCGGCATCAGTCAAAGCAGCAGGAAACAAACGTGCTTGTTAGGACCAATGGAATCGAGATTATTTTGTTCTTTAAAGTTTCTCCTTGTGGAGAAAATGAATTGCTTAGTCAACCAAAACACTGAACTTCTCCAGACCACCTTCTGTTCACATTCTCATGTTACTCGTACTCAACTGGAATCTGCAGGCAAAACATCTTTGTTCTTATTCTTGCTGATATAACATGCTCAGGGACACACAATCTGCCTCATTCTCGCACACACACACACACACACACACCCCCAAAGTGCACAAAAGTGTGGGTGTGAGTGAATATTAAAGTCAGCAATTTTGAGGTGTGAAAATTGCTCTTGCTCTCCAGGATATTTTTAATTTCCTATTAAACATCATTACGCTCGCATGATTATGCATGAAAACCACACCTATGCACATGATCACACACTAACTGTCTAGGCGCACACACACACACACACACACACACACACACACACACACACACACACACACACACACACACGTACGTACACACCTTCGCTCTCTGTCAAAGACAAACTCACCAAGCTCCCATTGCGTGACTGACCATGTGACTCTCAGCCTTGTCCTTCATTTTATTAGACAGGGGGCTGAGAGATCTATTCTGGGAGAGAATGGTAACTCTTTGTTGATTGCTCAGCTGAAGAGATGTCTCCAATAGCAACTGAGACCTATGGCCTGCCCCCTGTGGCGTCCAGCTCTCATACTTGTGGCTGAGTGTCCACGTCTGCATGGATTCATCCCTCTGTGTGTGCTAGCTTTAAACCGGGTTTCTGCACGTGTGTTTATGTGTGTGCAGACGAAACAGCACTCGGCCTGTCTCTCCCAGATCTATAATAGTGGTGCACAGCAAGGGATGAACACGTTAGTGTCAGTTGAAGATGTAGAAGATGAGCAGAGGACAGGAGTGATGTGACTGTTATCGATCCTGTCTGGTAATTACAGCACGATTTATTACCAGAGGAAGAGTGGGGGGGAGCAGGGGTGGTGAAGAAAGAGGAGGTATCATATTTGGTTTGGGGTTGTAAGTCAGGTTTTTGGCGAGCCTGAACAAGGTCAGAGAGACAGAGATAGATCACTTTACCCTTCCTTCCCTTGAGCACTGTGCGATCTGATCACCGCTGTGCTTTCTGACATCCTCCCCTGTATTTTCTCTCCCTCTCTGCTCATTCCTATTTTTTGTTGTTTAAATTCTCATATGACCAAATGATATGCGAACGCTGCACAGGCAGACTCGTGTTTGTTTTCTTAAACACTTCCGCACATGTCTAGCCTTACCACTACTTGGTGGCTTTTTGACTGTCAGAAACATCACTTCTAATCAGTGCTGAGATGAAGTGTTGATATGATATGAAATGAAGGTGCGCTCTGTCACTCTAACAAGCAACAAGCCTGCCAGTGTTTGTGGCTTGTGAAAGTGTGGGAGTGTTGGGTTGTTTACAGAGATGTGTGGGCGTTAAGCATGATCTTGTGGGTACGTGTGTGCATTTCTATGTGTTTCTGTTTGTGTGGAGGCAATATTGTTCCTGAATTTGTCAAAAACCGTGTTCTTATTGGCGAACCACATCCTGTCTGTCAATGAGTCACACAGCGTAAACAAAGTCTTACCAAAACACACTGCTGTGATCCTGCTCGCTGTGCGCACTGTTGATGCATGGAGATCTTTTCTCCCTGACCACTAAGTGTTATCTAATGAGGTTGCAGTTCTGTAGTAAAATATTTTTATTGATGGAAATGACCAAAAAAAAAAAAAAAAAAAGGTCTTAAAATGGTTGATCGGATGAAGAGTTCTACACACATACGAGAGAAGCATTTTTTCCAAAGTTCCCAAGCATACACAGAATAAACTGGATGTTGAGTCTGTTGTGCTTCATTTCTGTTGTGTAAAATTTGTCAGAGCTGCAGCTGAGAATTTTGAGAATACATTCAATGGCCTCTGTGTCCACTGACTCACATTACACAGAAATCCTGGGAAGTATGGGAGGTAAACAAGTCTCCATTACTGCGATGACTTCTTGCATTTTAACCTTTGCTTTCTATTATGTATTATGCTGTACTTTCTCAGTTATCTGCTGCTCCAACTGGCAAACTTCAACTCTGGAAAAAAAACTGTAGAATACAAAAGTCTTTGCTTCACGAGCGACCCTATCTGCCCCTGCCTGGCTCAACACTTAATATAGGTTTATTCGGTGTGCAGAGGACTGAGATGAGTTTCAAGTAACATTTTATCTGATGCTGTGTTGCTGTTTGTTGTTTGTTTGTTTTTTTTTTAATTCAATTTCATTTTTAATTTTTTTAATCTATCTATTTATTTTTGGGAGGCACCTCCTGTCTTAATATACTCCATATTAAGACATGAGGTTTTATTGCTGAGTTATCAAGTGATGGCAGCAAGCTTAGTTGGCAAGGTTCATTCATAAACTGTACAGATACCTGTGAAATAGCTGTGAACTTATTTAATCATTAATCAATCAAATGCAACAGCTACACTCAAAACGCTGTCGCTCCAGCTAAACACCTCAGGAGGGACAGCAGCAGCACTAGATGGCAATACTCACGTCAGTAAGTGAATTATTCCAGCCTGTTATTTATCCTCTTTTGATTAGTTTTTTTTTTTTAATTAGTCAGAAGTAAATTTGTCCGTGTTTGCAGGAGTTTTTCAAAATCTTCCAGGTGTCTGATATTCACAACTCATTGTTTTGCACCCATTTGTGAATAAACAAGAGCTGTGGGCTTATTAAGTAAAATAGATTTAACCCTGTTAATTTCATTCATGATTTTCCTGTAAATTGTGCTACTGAGCCCTTCTGGCACTCAGGCTTTTTCTTGAAATCATATGCATGTGCTATACAGTATGAGTATGCTACATGTGGTATGGAACAGATTAAAAGTAGCAATTTATCTGGGTGCATAAAAAAAAATGATGTTATTCATAACAGAGTATAGTTGGTGCTGTATGTTGCTATGGTAATCCTGCTACTGGCAGCCTTCCAGTGATAGATTGATCCAGGACTGGTTATTCTATACACTAGACCCAAAGATGGAAGAAGAAAATCTTTCTTTTTCTCTATGTGTGTGCGTGCATGTGCTTGTTTGCTGTTGTGTATGTGTATCTTTGGCTTATCAATCTGCAAGTGCTGTATTGATTGGCCAAAAGATATTTCCTCTAATGTGCTTGGGGATGATGGGTAGGGGGGCAGCTTTCACTTAGCCTCCAAGCTCTTAAGAGAACATCTATCTATCAACATTTCCAGGCACGGGGAGGGGTCAGGAGCGGGTAGGTAGTTCGATCACACACACATACACAGAGAAAAAAACGAGCAGGAATCATTGAAATAGCACCAGCATCAAGCAGCCAACACACCTTAGCAAAGCGAGCATGTTGTTGTTTACACTGTGGGAGGCAAAGAGCTGATACATCTCAGAGAGCTGCTACTTCGAGCAATAGATCCTGTGCTTTGTGGAAACAGCCAGCAGAAGAGAGTATCATTAGTAGTAGTGCCCGGGCACAGGTTCCACTATGTGTTCTGTGTGAGCATGCAACAATCTGTCCAATGGTTTGTTTTGTTTTTAATTAGGACTGTATAGTGTGAACGATGTACTGTGTGGATGCCTGCTGCTCCAACTCCTGCAATGATGTGATGCATCGTAATGATAACATCTCCCCCTGTTTTTACACTTGAGCTCCATTTGCTCTCTTCAGGCCTCACGCAGGACTAGAGACTCGCAGAGCCACCATTTAGCTCTCAGCGGGGAGAGAGAAGAGGGGGAATCAGTCGCTCCTCCTCTCTTATCTCTCACTTAACAAAAGCCTCTGATGAAGACAACAAGCATTCTGCCTCCCGCTCTCTGTCTCTCTTGCTCTCTCTCATTTATCTCCATGCTCTCCTCTGTTGAACAGTCAGAGTGCTAGTTGAACATGGCAGCTCTGACACTTTTCACATAGTCCTTTGTTGCGTGTGCGCTCACATGCGTTTGTGTGAGCGACTGCATCCGTTAGTGTACTGTTGTGAGTTAGAGACAGCATATACTTATGCATGTGTGAGCTTAGCATTCTCAGCAGTTATTATTCTGTGGTTTGTGGCAATGGGCATCTCTGTAATTAGCTTTAGGGTTAACACACTCGTGTGGAAACACATACACATTATGGCCTACACTGCACCCTGTGCACAGCTGTCTAGTTTTCATTTCTGGCTTATTGTCTCCAACTAGCACCATAGCAGGATTGCTTCTTCACTTGTAATGTGGAGGAAATGGGTGAACAGCCTCTCTAATTACACTTCACCCACTGACACTAATTTACATACAAACACAATCACACTCCAATCCAAACCTTCATTATCTCTGGATTCCATTCTGTAGGGCATGATATTTTGGCTATTATGCGGTTTTTCATTCAAGCTCTGCTACTCGCCACTGCTGCTTAGTTATTACGCTAGGTCAGAGTCACAAACAGGGACGGATCAACTCAAAGTATGACCCAAGAATGTGAAAAATTCTTAAAGTGTGAGAAAAAAAAGAACACGGTAACAGCCTGAAAGTGTTTTTCACCGTGCTACTATATTAACCTTATGTGTGATGGTAAAGTTCTTTGCACAAAGTTCCATCTTTCTGTCAGTGAGTCTCCTTCATCAGCCTCTGCACCGTCCTGCTGGCTCTCTAGAGTTGATACATTTTCTTTATACCTTATGCTCTCTGTCAAACACACATTACTACAACAAGCTCTATTGTGATGTGAATGAGGGGCCCACCGGCTCCACTGAGGTTTGTGTGAGCCAGAGTGTGTCAGTACAATTAGGTTAAAGAGATTGATGAACTACTAGGACGTGAAAAGGGAACAACTTTATAAAAAAAAAAAATAAAAAAAAGAAACAAGAATTTCATGATTGACAAGCTGTGGCTGTTTGATGGAGATGTACAAAAGCAGGCCCATTGGGGCTGAATCATATGTGGGCAAATGTGCATGACTCAGGGCCATTTGAATAATGACAGTGAGAAATTTCTTGTAGTCATTCCCAGGACTGAGGCTATTCTTTGTGATGTGAACACGTATTTTCACCCTGGCTGTAGTCTAAGTGTTGCTCCTTTCTTCTTCTTTTTATCCTTGAGTACTACAACTTGTCCAAGGAGTGAGAGAGTCAGTAAGGCGCGCCATTAACGTGCACCGGTTCGTATCGGTGTGTGACATCCCTCATCCACCTAACACCAACTAACGGGCCGTTGAGGTTTTACCGGGCCTGTGATCGCTGATGCCCGAGAAAAGGCTGTTTGTGTCAATCAAACTGAGCCCCCACCCCTCCTTTCTCTTCTATCTCCCACCTCCCTGTGTCTCTCTCTCCCTCGATCGCCTCCACTTGTGTAGGCGCTCTTAAACCACAGCGTTTACGCACGGCAGTCAGTCGTTTACAAGCAGCCCGATATCGGTGCTCCTCTGTCTACGATATATGAAGGCTAATCTCCACCTTAATAAGCTGATATAAAGGGACAAGTGAGGATAGTCTACAGTGAGAGAGGAGACAGCGGGAGAGACAGAGTAAGAGAAAGAGAATGATGAAAGAGGGGAGGAGAGCGGATCATTCCGGCTGGCCGCCCCTACTGCTCTAGTGGAGGAGAGAGAGAGAGAGAGAGAGAGAGAGAGAGAGAGAGAGAGAGAGAGAGAGAGAGAGAGAGAGAGAGAGATGGCGCAACGCCTCAGCATCCGAAACACACGGGAGCGGTGCGCCACCGAGACCGGAGCTCTGGACTCACCCGAAGCAGCGCCACACACTCACTGCTCTCCTCTCCCCGCACGGCGGTGTCTCATGCTGGGTTAGAGGTAAGTGGGCGAGTCGGTACTCCTTCTTAACATAAACTCCATCGTGAAAGAGCGGAACGGAAAACTCTTTTATTACCTGCCGTTAAGTTTGAGTCAGCCTTTCTGTCTGCCTGAATAGGGATGTCTGTACTGCCTGCTTTTCTTCTTCTTCTTCTTTTTATTAGGCATTGTTTTCTCTGTGGATCGAACAGACGCAAAGCTAGATTTGTGGTTTTTTTTTTTGGTTGTTGTTTTTCTCTCCAGTCTTTTAGTGTTCATACTGTAGTTAAAAGAACAACATTGTTAATCTGTCTAAAGCATCATTTATCCTTTGATTTTTTTTAAAAGATCGCAGATGAAAACAACAATAAATATTAAAAATTATTTTGTGACAAACACCAAAATAACAAACCCTTTTTAAGTGAAAAATGTTGGGGTTTTGTTGCTGTTTTAATAGAATTTCAATTCTAAGATGCACAAACTTTTTTGATGTTACATTTAACAAAATATACCAAACACAAGCTGCAGGCAATGCATATTCTGTTTTTCTTACCAATCACAAGAACACTTTAAGTTATTTAAAAAGGCGAAAACTTCCACACGAAGTGTCTGAGTGTCCATGTTAATCCAATTCCAGCGCCCTCCTGTGGTTCCGAATAGTCGGGCACAAGCATACACAGAGTAACAGGTTCAATCAGCTCACTCAGGCACCTGTACCTAAGTTGCTGGCGCTTCTTTATCCACCTCTTAGACTCCATTTCAAAGAGTTTCCTCCACATTTTTTATTCATATAAAGAATTAATTTTCTCATCATCTCCTTTATTATATTTAAGGCCTCCATCCTCTATGTCCTTCTTGTTTCCCGTGATCACTAAAGGCTAGGAACATGGAAAGAAGGATGGAGAACATGAGGAAAGACTATTGATATTAAATCAGACAGAAGGAGAGAAGAAGGGTACAGAAAGACAGAACAGGGGGTGGTGAGAAGAAGAAAGAGTAAGTGATGCTGTGGGATCTTTTTCTCTCCCTGGCTCCCGGCAAATACATTAAGATGCTAATCCTGGTCTTTTTTGTCTCTTTCTATAATTCATTGCATTTTGTTCCCCTCTCTGCTCTTTTTCTCTGTCTCTCTCATTCTTGCACTTTTCTCTCGCTCTTCATTTCCTCTGTACTGTCATGGGCTCCCCCCAGATTAGTGCTCCCAGCAAAAGGATTCCAACTCTAATTTTGTGGTATTTCAGATGATTAGGCTCAGAAATAGGACAGAGGTGCACAGAGTTTGGCACAATTAAACGTATTCTCAGTGGAACTTTATAGGACTGATTAGTTGAGCCCGTATCCACCTCCCCGCACAGCCATATTAGCACACAACCAGCTGTTGTTTATTTGCGAGGATTGACTTTTGTGTTGTGTCTGTGCTTTTAACTGTGATGTTATTTGTGTGTGTGTGTGCCAGAGGTTGGCTAAGCCCTAAGGATGCGAGTTGTTTTCAATCAGCACAGTAGTTACCAGCTGTGCCCTCACATTCCCCAGGGTGGCACAACCAAGGTACACACACACCCGCAAGCAGGCACGCAGAAAACTAATGCATACTATTCAACCTTGCCCAGCAAATTCACTCTTTCTTCTTTTCTCCTTGTCCCCTTTCTCTGCAGATATTAATCATCACCCACCTCCGTCTGCGCATGTGATTCCACTGCGAGGACTGGAAGTCGAGTACCTCAGCTGCTTTACTTCAATCAAGACCTTTGTTCCCTGACATCCGGCATAGCTCCCTTATCCAACTGCCATGGTGACATGACACACCTGAGTGGCTTTGTGGGTTTGCGCCTGTCTCACGCCTAGTCAATTGGTTGGGTTTCTAAAAACGCTCAATCTCCCGCACACACACTCTCTAGACTTCAGCAAACTAAAAACGACATCGCTTCTTCCTACGCACGACACCTCAACAGTTTGCAATGACCGTGGCTGTCCGGTTCCGCCGCCACTTACGAAGGCTCTTGCTGTTACTGGCCTCCTGCTGTCTCGTCTCCTTGCTCCTCTCTGCCTATTTTCTCTTTACGAACTCCTCCCCTTCCATGCAGCTTGGACAGTCCCCTGAGCCTGCCTGCTCCCAGTCGCTCTCCATGTCCCCATATCGTCAACTCCCATACCCCTACCCTCCTAACCCTCCTCACACACATGTCTACACTGACCCAGTAGTTTTGGTGATGGTGGAGTCCCAGTACTCCCAGCTTGGCCAGGATATTGTAGCTATACTGGAGTCAGCACATTTCCAGTTCCGTATGGAGATTGCTTCAGGAAAGGGCGACCTTCCGCCACTTACAGAACAGGGTCGTGGACGATTTTCGCTCGTCATATATGAGAATCTTTTAAAGTATGCAAATGCAGACACATGGAACAGACAGCTGTTGCATCAATACTGTACTGAGTATAGAGTTGGCATCATAGGTTTCTATCGCTCCACGGAGAACTCCCCATCTCCCCTGAAACTCCGAGGCCTACCGCTGGTGCTTAGGACCACCCAGGCACTTTGGGACTGCTGTGTGGTGTCTAGCTCACCTCTTCTCCAGCTTACCAAACCTGGCACAGATCGAGGACCTTTACCTGGTGAAGACTGGACCTCATTTTCGTCTAATCACTCCACATACCAGGCGGTGCTCCATGCACGGGCTAAGGAGGGAGCAGGCTCAGGCAGCGGAGATAATTCAGGCCCTGGGTTCAATCTAGGCCTCCACGCCACAGTGGTACAGGACATGGGACTATATGATGGGGTGAGGAGAGTGCTCTTTGGCCAGGGACTGGCCTACTGGCTCCACAGACTCATCCTGGTGGATGCCATTTCCTACCTCACAGACAGGAAGCTTACTTTGGGTCTGGACCGGCACATACTGGTGGATATAGATGACATTTTTGTGGGGAAAGAAGGGACTCGCATGAATGCCAAGGATGTGAAGGTATGATGATGGGGGTGTGTGGGATAATGTGCATTAGAGAGGGAAAGAAAGGGATAAAGAGGATGAATTCATGTCAGATCAGTAGTGTTGGATTAGATTTTTCATTCTGGTATCAACTTCTAAAAAAACAGTAATTGATGGCAGTGCAGAGGTGGAGATAAGGAGGGTTTGCCGATTGCACTGTAAGTCACCTCAGCAAAAAATTGTTCCAGGAGAGTATTTTAGAGTATATTTCTTTTTTAGCTCAGGCATGGGTGCACTGAGAAATATTTGGAAGAGCTTTTGTATGCGTGTAAGGCCTCTATATGTTTGTGTATCAAGTGCGTATTTGTTGGGGTACAACGAGAGGGTATTCTCAAATGGAGATTTAGCCAAAAGAGGCCATTTAAGGGAACAAAGATGTGGTGTGAAAGAGGGAAAAGAGGAGGGGGTAAGAGAGAGAGAGAGAGAAAGAGAGGTAGTGAATGAGCCAGTCAAAAGATGAATGGCAATTATTCCTCTTTTCCCACGTTCCTCCTCTTAGGGAAACTAAGGGAGAGTCAGCCATGCAGCCTGCCTCTCAGGACAGCTTTTGTTTCAAAACACACGCTTGCATGAGCAAACACACATATAAAGATAAAGAGCCGTGCACCTATGCACATGTATACTTGCTGAAGTTAAATATTCCCAAAGACTTTAAATCTTGAGTGAATGTAATATTTATGAGAGAAAAAAGTATTTCATGTTTGCTGGAGGGTGGATAAAGCTCCGCAGCAGGAAGAATTTTGTTTGAAATCATTGGTCACATTCTCCCACTGCGTTCTCACTCAGAGAGGTTCAAGCAAAATAAATTGTGTTTTGGTGGGTTTTCATGTTTGGGAGTGTGTCTGTCTGTGGAGAGGCAGGAGGGGGGGCTCTAAGGAAGGTGAGATTTATGCTGCTATGTGGTTATGTGCATGAGCTAAGAAGAGAGGAGTTTGCTCATCACGCTGCAGTCACAGGATATATACGTGATATGGAAATGGGTTTGCGTGTGTGTATGTGTGTGTGTGGTTGGTTTCTAAATCACTACTTTAGATTAGAATGTCACTTTCACATGTCCTGTCAGGCACTGACAAAAAATGAGGCACCTGTCCGTGGCTGAGAGTTGGGCCGGGGATGAGAGGAATGGAGAGACTGAAAAAGCAGGAACGCAGTGCGTGGTGAAGTGGAGAGGAATTCCACCCTTGAATATAAAAAAGATGCTTCTATCCAAAAAGGATAAAAGAGTGCATGTTCGCGCGCAGTCGCACACATGTACTAACACGCATGCGCGCGCGCATTGCTGTGTGCATACGCATTCACAAAATGAACACACAAATGCTCCCTAGTTGGAGTTTTCATTTTAAGTCTGCCTGACTCTTCAGCTTTGTAGCATAAATATACATGAGGATGAACCAGTGCCATAACAGAAGGGCAGGGAGATGCGGATGGAGTAAGCGATGGAGATAGATAGATAGAGAGAGGATCAGAAAAAGAGGGAGGGATGCCATTTGAAACACATTACTTCCATATTTCTGCTCTTTTCTCTACTTCAAGATAGTTGGCAATTGCAGGGAGGAAGGCTCAGGAAAAAAAAAGGAAAATAGGCGAGAGGGAGGTAGACAAAGTTGGAGCACTGCGCCCAAGGGAAGAGCTAGCAGCTAACTTTGCATTTTCAGAGAAACAAAATGCTGATGGGAAATGAGAAATCAGAAGAGAGCAGGAGGGGGAGCTGGAATATGATGATTTGTAGCAGCTGTCCCCTCAGAGACGGACAGCCTCAGGTAGAGTTGTCAGATTACAGTTTGAGTAAGGCAGCTTACTACATACACCATCAGCCACAACATTAAAAGCACCGACAAAGAAATGAATAACTTTAATGATTTTGTCACAATGCAGTGCCTTTGCTGGGAAACCTTGGGTGTTGGCATTCAACAGCAGCGGCCTTCCACAGCAGGGTAAAGTGCACACTGCAAAAAGTGGTCCAGTTAGAAAATGACAAAAAATTTTTAAAAAGACCCCAAATGTGTTGAGCCAGCCAGCAAAAATAGATCAAGCATGTGGAGAATGTGCCAGAACAATGCCAATTGACAGAGGCAAACCTGCAGGACCTAAAAGGAAAAACATCCCAATGCAAGAGACTGTCCACGCTCTTACTCTATGTGTCAGAGGTGTTTTCAGCAGCAATATTGAGTAATGTTCAGGTTTTAATGTTGTGGCTTATCAGTGTATAGTCATAACAATGTGACCAATGGATTAATTTCCCTTGTTTTCAGTTATGTCTGTCATGGTGCAGAGATTAAGTAGTAAAGCCGGTTGTTTAGATTTCAGATGGGCTCTTAAAAATAAGTCTGTCCCTTCGAGCAGCATGTCAGTGAAAAGCTGTTGAAAGGATGACTCATATTAGATGACCCTGTGTGCAATATACATCTGGCTTTGGGTGAAGGTGACAGATGAAAAGATGAACACTAGTGGAATTCAGCAAATTATTCTAATTATAAAAGCAAGCTTTTTGCCAAGTTTGAACCGTGATAGCTTTATGAAGTAAAGTATGTAAATTGTTTTTTATTCAATTTGGGTCAGAACTGACTGACTGATGACCATGATGATATTAAAGGTCAGTTTTATCCCCCAGAAATCAACATCTGGGAACGATGAGTGCTTTGAAGGTTCATCCAGACATCATTTAGTATTTCATTATGGTTTCATTCAGCTATGTGACATCTGACATATGACTAAGATAAACAAAAAAAAGATATCACAATAACTACTTTTGAAGGACATATACTGTCCTCCTCAGTGCTTTAAAAGCAGCTAATGTCCAACATTGCAACAAAGTATGTAACACGGAATGTTATCGACCAATTAGTAGAACAAGATGTTTGCAGGAGCAATGTTAGAAATCCCTTTGTATCACTGCAAAGCCAACATTCAGTCTCATGTTCTCTCTGAGAGGGGAGCAGAGTGAGACACAGAGAGAGAGAGAGACCAATTAAAATGCCACCCTCCTTCTCTCTGCACTCTTCATTAGTCTCACCCCACGAGTTCATCTGGTGACAAACAATACCTACACCCCCGTCTGTCTGCACACACACTTACACACACAGCTGTATTTCCTCTATTAAAATGATTCACAGGGAGGCACCCCACAGATGACATTTCTCAAAATGAGGAATGATGCCAGTCAAAAGCTCCCATCAATGATACTTGTGCCAGTGGTTGTGTTTTTTTTAATTCATGCATGTAGGTTCTCTCCTCTTCTCTGCCTCAGAGTGGTCCTGAGGGAGGTGTCAGATCCTCATCTTCAGATCTCTCTTTATCACCTCCACCTTTCCGCTCTTCCACCTCCTCCTCCTCCTCCTCTGCACACCTTCTTCCTCACTCCCTCCTCGCCTGAGTCATTGATCACTATCTCTGGCCTATCTGTATTCCCCTCTAAGCCTCATTCTCAACTCGTTCTCGTTCTCTTCGTCTCCAAGGTGTTTTCTGCAGTGGTGTCATCAAGTTTAGACAAGACACTCATAGAAACATACGACTTGTTCATAGATTCAGAAGCCATGATGCTCTCTCAGAGCATGGAGGCTGCAGTCATCTAAAGTAGATATTTTGGATTGTTATGTTTACAGGCAAAAAAAAGTGCTTCACTGATTTGCACAGTTGCCTCAACTCAGAACTTTTCTGTGCTTTATAGCCCCCCCCCCCCCCCCCCCCCCACCGCCGCCCCCCCCCCCCCCCCCCCCCCATATTTCTACAGATATGTATTCAATTGTCCAGCAATAGACATGTCATCATGTCAGAGGAAATTGCCAAAGTTTACCATTTTTATATTGTAGCAGTCCAAATATTGCACTTGTAAGAAATAAATAGCTGAGTAAATAAGATTAAATTGTGTTTGCAGTGACAGAACGGGGCAGTTTTTGCCATTTTCATTATTTTGTTTAATTTAGTGAGTTAAATAGTTGCTACTTTCATGTGGCCTAATAAACCGTAAAGTGCTTTTTTTGCCTCTCACACTGAATAGAAAGCCTGTTTTTGCATCGTTCCCAGCTAGATGGGAGTGATTCTACAAATTACTGTGTCACACTATGACACATGGGGCAAAAACAACACATGGCATGCCCATCTGAAATAAATGTATGGGCTAAGGTCTTGTTTTCATAGCCTTATAATCGCTTTGATCTAACCTAAAATTAAAAATAAAATAGCATTAAACAAAATAAGCAATATACAGAATTGAGTGAAGGTTTTGGGCTTAATTTACTGTGCAATCCTATTTCGAGTTAATCTTTAGACCTAATTAAGTATGATGCATATTTGCAACTTAAGTCAATCAAACTAAGCTCTTTCCATATCTGTTTACCAATTTGCCAAATGCTAATGTATTACTAATGTAAAAAAGAAAAAGAAAAAGACGTTAACAGTGGCGAGGCAAGCAAATTTGAGAAGGAGGATTGATTTGGAGGAGTGTGTTGTTACAACAGGCACACAAACGTCTTTTTCTTTTGTTTTTTGTCAGTGCTATAATCACGTAACGCATGCACCCTTTAGGTAAATGACAAAGTTGCAGGTGGGAAAGCCAAAAAAAGAAATTATATAGAGGATGCCAGAGGAGAACAGGATGATGCTTCCAGCATGATGCATCCTGACATCTGCTCTCACTCATCCCCCCGATCAGGGCAAGTGAAATGATCACAGTCAGCCCTACAGAGAACTTTTACAGATAAGCTATTAGGAGAATGAAATTGCATGATGAAATTGTCTTTATTTATTTAATTTTTTTAACGTGTCACCAGTCTCATTGTAAAGAATACTCTAAAGAAAGCATTTGCCTACAAAAAGCATCTTTATAACTTATTTTGTTTAATTAACAGTTATTGTCAGTGCTCTCGTTTCACTCCAATTAAACTCTAAGAATGTGGCTGTGGGCCATGCATTTTCTCCCACAAAATGAGGCAGGTTTTGCAGTCACTGCAATCACTGAAACTCAAACTCCTTGAGGGGCTGCCAAGTAGAATTTAGCGTGAGTATAGCGATGCCAAAGCAATCACAAGTACCTTGGAAACGTAAATGCAAGAGAATAGATGATTTTGTAAAATGCTTTCAATATAATAGGCTACACTGACTTGAAACTGATGTTGAAGTGAGAGTAGAAGTGGAATAGGGAAAGGAAGAGTAAGCGAAAGGAAGACTGGCATTAACTAGTACAGTTTTCTTTCTGCTCATCAAATAGAGATGCCTGACCCAGTTAAATCTGCTGGTCTAGTGTTAAACATTACACGCACATACAGTGTAGGCACAAAGCACTCATGTAGATGAATCAAGAACTTTGACCTGCTTTTGCAGAGGAATTAAACTTGATACGTGTTCCTCTCTTGTTTGTTGTTTCTTTCCACTCGCCTTCAAATCCATTTGTCTGCAAAATCCTGCCTGAAATCAATTATTTCATAATTACTCTTATCATTTTAGATATCCCAGTAAGGCTTAAAGCTGTGGAAAGAAAGAAATGGAAAAAAGAAATGGTGCAAATGCGAGAATGACAGAATGGGGATATGGTGAAGAGGTGGCTGCTGTAAAGGGTTTTTGAAAGGCAGTGAGTGCCAGCTGTCCGGATGCCTGTCTCCCATCTGTTTGAACCCCAACATCTAGCTGGCAACTCTTCCTACACATACGCATGAAAGTACACACCAACACACACTGTCACTCTCACATACACAGAAACAACTGGCATCGCTTCTGACACTAGCAGTGTTAGGGAGCTGTGGGATTGGGCACAGAAATTAGGGCTATTGCTATCCACTAATCCCAGTGCGTGTTTACCTTCATCACTCGGATTGGAAAGATCTCTCACGCGCGCCATAGTCCGACCTCCCGCTAAACTAAATCTCACTTTGTTTCTCGCAAAGAATCACTTATGGCCCATTTTAAAGCTATTCTCAGCTTTGAGCTCAGTATCCAGCGGACACTTGGGCTCTGTTTTATTCTGTTTCCATAAGAAAAAAACATCATGAGGGGACTTCGCTGTCCCGCAGAGACAGAATTAGTTTGGTCACATGCTCAGTGTTTCATTTGTGTCCAAGAAGTGAACTCCCCCTTTTCTCTTTTGCTCACCACGTACCCACATTCTCCCTTCTCATACCTTAGTCAGATAAACTCTGAGAAGCTGGGTCTAATTTGAAGGCAGTAAACAACAATCTTTTGCTGAGAGCACAACATTTTTTGCATTGGAAATTGTTTTTTTTATCACTGAAGCATTAACAAAACATTCTGGTTCCTTTGTTTCTTTTCAGCTTTCTTTATTAATTTCCCACTAAATGTAGCTTTTAAATGGGTTTGGAAACCACTCGAGAGCTGACACATGGTTGAGAACTCTATCTCAGTTAGCAATTTGTTGCCTGTAAAGGTTTTGTAATTGCTGTGTATTTTGAAAAAATATCTCCTTGTCACTTGGTTCTCTGATGTTTACAGTGTGAGAGTTGGCTCCTGAATAGCAGCTTCTTTGATGAAACAATTTGTCAACTTCACATTGTCCCTTTCACAACGCCGCATGTCACACTAATCCTTTTCAGGAGCACTCAAATTAGAATCCAAAAATGGAGCAGCAACAAAAGGCGTTTAAAAAAAAAATGTTTTCTGCTCACAATTATGTTGTGACACAATAAAAGTATAACTTTGCCAAGTCAGAAACGGGAGGAAAAATTTAGCAAGACACAGATTTACCCTTATGCAGAAGTGATCTTTCAGAAGACCCACATGCAAAGGGTTTCAAAAGCAAGGATGTGAGTGATGAGCACAGGTGTGATTATCTCGCTCTGAAGTTTATCCTTCTGTGAGCTCCTGCAGTATCTGCACACAAAACTGTCCTTGAGGTCTCTGCAGAGACAAAACAAAAGAGGAGAAACGGAAGCCAGTCAGGTCATTACGCTTCAGTCTCCACCTCTACCAGACCTGACCCTTTCAGGCCTCCCAAAAAATAGTGAGAACTCACTAAGCAGAGGGATAAAATCCCAGAAATCTACAGCAAGAAATAGAGGTGATAAAACATTGACTTTCATATTATTTTTTTTTTTTTTAAGTAAAAGCTTTTTATACACAATACAAACATTTCCTTTGTGACTCTTCTGTTTCCTCTGTGGATGTTTGGTAGCTGAATACAAATGAGATGTTCAAACTAATATGCTGCACACTTGGACACACACCTACGCTGACTCTCAGATACCTATACACACGTTAATAATACATTTTGGCCAAGTGCATCAGGCAGTGTAAATTGAGTTACCATGCAAAGCACTCAGCTGCAAACTTAATTTAATTCTTAAGTCTTTATATCCACACATTGGCTTGCATGTGCATGTGTGTGTAAGATATAGAGGATGTCATAGCAGAGTAGACAGGGGATCAGATTAGGGAATTGTGCACATCTGTCAGCATGCAGCCATCTTCAGCACCATTAGATTAGAGTTAATGAAGACACTCCATGCATGTGTCTGTATATTTGTTAGTTTGAGAGACACACTCAGGAGGAAAGAAGAGAGAGAAAACAGAGAGCGGGAGAGTGGAAGACTGCCTGGAACCAATTCCTTGCTCTGAGTTCAGCTGCTCAGGTCTCGTAAATCAAGGACGGTTCCTGGGGATCGATTAAAAGCAGCATGACAAAGATTGGTAGTAGAGATGTGGAGCTTATAGCCCGACAGAACGACCCAGCAGACTGAGATATAAAGAGAATTACAGGAGTTTTATGAATAAACAAAATATTTGTGGGAGCAAACAGCGAGGAAGTGCAACGATAGCAGGAACATGGAGAGTGTGAGAGAAAGAGCAGGGGTAGAGGGTTATAGAAAGGGAGAGAGAGCGCTCTTTCCTCCATGGTGCTTTAGCCTTCCTTTCAAATTAGAACAGCCCTGTCTCCTGAGAATGTGACATTTTCACGGAGCAAGCGAGGGAGAGATGGAGGTTCAGAGAAGGGTGGGAGGAGTGGAAGACAAATGGGGAAGGGGGGCAGAGAGGCAGCTGCAGGTTCTCAGAAGTAGGAAGATGGAAAAATAGAAGGAAAACCAGACAGAGAGAAAAGGGGCAGCAGCAGAGAATGGGGTGGGATATTCAGGGTTTCACTTAGTAGTGTTAGGGATGGATGGAGACAATGATCAGAAGGGAGGAGACTGTGTGTGTATGTGTGTGTGTGTGTGTGTGTGGGGGGGGGTATTAGTCCACCCTCCAGAGGCTACTAATGCACTGACCTTCATTAACTTGCATTACTGCTGGTGTGCGTGTGTGTGCGTGTGTGTGCGGAGTGTGCGGCTCTCTTTAGTTAGCACTCATTACAGAGTCTTTGTTTAAAGGCCAGTAAACTAATGAAGTCATTAAATAAGTGAAGAAAATCCTGATTCAAGCATTGTAACTAGAGATTGCAGAAACTTTAAGGATGGGAATGGAAGACTCGTGCACCTAGAAAATACAAGAGGAGACTTTAAATAATGAGACACATTGCAAGAGCACGTTGGTAACTGCATCCGTTGAGCAGCCATAGTTTATGCACTGATGGGAGCGCACAGCCATCCTGATAGTTGACGAAAGAACAAGTGCTCACTTAAATATACATCAGAGAAACATAAGATCTAAACCCAACACATTCACATTTCATTTGTAGGCTCAAGCTGGGGAGAAATAAACTTAATATATTGCTGTCTGTTTGAAGGACTTAAAAGTGCTTCTCTTTTTAATGTTATCTATTTTCTATCTATCTCTCTATCTATCTCTCTATCTATCTATCTATCTATCTATCTATCTATCTATCTATCTATCTATCTATCTATCTATCTATCTATCTATCTCTCTATCTCTCTATCTATCTATCTATCTATCTATCTATCTATCTATCTATCTATCTATCTATCTATCTATCTATCTCTCTATCTATCTATCTATCTATCTATCTATCTATCTATCTATCTATCTGTCTATCTATCTATCTATCTGTCTATCTCTCTATCTCTCTATCTATCTATCTATCTTTACAGGCTCTCCTAGAAACTCAGAAGCAGCTTCGTTCTCAGATCTCCAACTTTACCTTTAATCTGGGCTTCTCTGGGAAGTTCTACCACACAGGTGTGTTTGTTTTTTTTTTATGTTTTCCAGCCTAAAATATCACTGTCAGAATAACTATGGAGAATACTGTAAATATAACAACTAAAACTATAAATCTTTGTTTGCTAACGTTTTTGTTTTCAATAAAGGTAATTCATACATTTATTTTTTGTAGTGGAATTTTAGGTATACACTGTGTAAAGAGTGTATACATAAAATGTTTGCCTTAATGTGTATTCATGACCAGCTAACTGTGACTGAAGCATATATATTAGTTGTCGACTTAGATTTACATTTTTTTTTTTTGGGGGGGGGGGGGGGGGGGGGGTGTATGCACTAAAA
The DNA here is from genome assembly GCF_007364275.1 of Archocentrus centrarchus. Taxonomy (NCBI): domain Eukaryota; kingdom Metazoa; phylum Chordata; class Actinopteri; order Cichliformes; family Cichlidae; genus Archocentrus; species Archocentrus centrarchus. The sequence continues at coordinate 19,346,095 of NC_044346.1, read as the reverse complement.
CATAATCAGGTTAACATTTTTGGAACATCTTCATTTATGATTTGGACACATTATTAAGCACAACAAAGAACCATGCGCTCACATTTTCACCAAGACAATCAAGCAGTTGAAAAATGGTCATACATGAATTGACATGACATAAAAATATCTTTATAGTTTGAGTTAATATGCCACTCAGTTGACACTGTGAAAGGGCAACTTATTATTATGTTACAGTAAGCAGCACCATTCCTATCTTCTGCAGTTTAATCCATTAGTTTACCCTTCAAACTAATCAACAAAATGTTTCTTATAAACATTTATTTTAATAATCCTGATTTCTGCTGTTCTTCCTAACATGCAGGACATTCTGCATTATGAATCTTGAAGAAAATATTAACAGCATAAACTGATTATATAAAGTGAACACAGCCTCAGCACCTGAATAATGGAAGTGCCTTTAACATGCTTTTTTTTCCTATTGGCCAGCAGAGTGCCAGTCCTCTGGCCATTTTCTTGTATTGAAGGACCCTACTCCGCCCTTGATGTATGATCTCAGTAAACACTTTACTGATAGGTTTATGGTCTCACTTGTTTATTGCATATCTCATTAAGTAAACCTTGTTAATTTTGAAAATTATGGCCATAGTTAGGGACCATCAATCAGGGTATGCATTTGGGAATGCTACCTTATAATTTACAAGTAGCTGCCAAATGAGCGGTACCTCTCAGTTTCTTAGTTAGATCCACTTATCTCTCACACCCTTTTGCAAAGCACTGAGATGCTGGTGTTCAAAATGCTCAGCCCAAGGCTTTATGATGGGACTAACCAATGGAATACAGTAGCTACATCCATCCTTTATATACAGACTATGGTTTTACAGGGGTGTTGGTTGAATAAGTAGACCCACATAATTATATTATCACATCATCAATAAAACCAATATATATTATATAATACCTTTAAATATAAAGTTGCAGAGTAACATTTAACACATTTATGTGGCCTGACATTCTGCATTGGATCCTCAGCCTTCTGGCTCCAAGGACAGTGCTATTGATTTTCTACTTAAATTGTCTAAATCTGCAGTAAGAGAATGAAGGTGTGGGATGCACTGGAAAAGAAAAATCGAGGTGAGCCTGAACACGATTATAATTAGAAGAAATCTGATGCAGAATAGAACACATTGCCATCGCATCTGTTATTGCTATGGCATCACTTTTCATCACCATGGTATCGGACCACCGTATTTAGCAACACAACCTTAAGACAACTGAGTCCCACAATGATTTTTCTCTAACCCTACAGTAGCAGGAAGTTATGTACAGCCATAATTTAAGCATGATCTGAATCTGCTTGCTTTTGTACAGGCTTCATTCTTCAATTCTCCTTTTCTCCTTCTGTGTATGTGTGTTTTTGTGTGCGTAGGCACAGTGGAGGAGGACGAGGGAGATGATCTACTACTGAAGTATGTAGATGAGTTCTGGTGGTTCCCCCACATGTGGAGCCACATGCAGCCTCACCTCTTCCACAATGAGTCCTCACTGCTGGAGCAGATGGTCCTCAACAAGGAGTTTGCTCTGGTGAGATAGATGTGCAAGCGTGTAAACGTATTTCTATCACTGTCTCTGTCATTGTTGTTTTCTTCACATGGGTCCTTGATCACAGGCATTTCCCAAGATTGCATTTTCTTCAAGGACATCTGTTGCAGTAAGTAATTAGTACTCACGTGATGTTCTCAGGTCAAAGAACAGGATCTGTTCTGTGGCAACTCTGGGGCTGAAAACGAAGCCGTCGCAAAAGTGCCAGAAACTGCAGTCCCTTGAATGTCCACATGAGGCAGGCTTCAAAAGCGAGTTAATCCCCAAAGACTCCCATGATAAACTGCTCAACTTTAGAGCACATGTAAACATGTTTACAACCTTGTGCAAAAACACTTTTGGTCTCTGTTGACAAGTTCCCTTTTTATGACAACTGTGCAGGGAATTACATTTTTATAAGTCTCCAGTCTAAATTGTATTCATGCTTAAAGTTATGTAATATTAGAGGTGTGGCCGGGGTTTAGTGAATTGGAGTTGTTAAAATGGATGCCTCAAACATATTTGAGGTTTTTGGTGCCTTTTTTATAATGCTGTGTCACATCAAACATAATAACATGTCTAACATACAATCTACTATTTTATGTTATATTACAAATATTTGTGTGTACATTTCCTGCTTAACAAATTAGTTGGATATGGCCATATTTAACAGACTGAGACATGGCTGGGGTACAGCAGTGAAGGAACAATTTTGCTTCCAACAAACAAATAAAATGTAATATCCCAGTTGGGAATGATGCACTTATTTTAAAAGACACCTGAGCCCTGTTTAATGTCTCCTGGTTAATCTGAAGTCCTCAAGGTTGAGTGCTTTTGTTGCTCTGCTCTGCTTGATTTTGTCTGGTTTGTTAGCGTATATGTGTGTGTGTGTGTGTGTGTGCGCGCGCGCCTATGTGTGTGCACGAGCAAGAGATGATTTGTATGACCATGTTGGAATTTGGTGTCATGCGCACAAGACAACGAGGAGGGGTTGGGTCATGCTGTTGAAGGTGAGCGTGAACATAAAGTCTGATCACTAACCTCTGTTGTACACACACACACACACACATGCACACCTCACTCCTTCATCCCCCTGGCCGCTGATGCTTAGCTTTGACAGTGTGTGTAGGTGTGTGTCAGAGCAAAGGACAACACCATCAGTCTTCAGGATGCACCCAGCAACCACCTACCCTCACACACATACACATGCTCGCACAAACTATATATTTTTTTTAATTTCCAGCCCGAAGGCCAGCATCATAACAAACATGGTACAAGCCACGTACTTTGTCTACAAGGTCAGATTGTTTATGTGCTGCAAAGTCCTTTGTTTGGGAGCTGTAAATGTGCCATAATTTCTGTGTTTATGTACATATCCCTCATTGTCTGTGTCTTCGCGTGTCTCCCGTCTCCAGAACCACAACATCCCAGTGGATATGGGCTACGCTGTGGCCCCTCACCACTCAGGTGTCTATCCGGTCCACCTGCAGCTGTATGAGGCTTGGAAACGTGTGTGGAACATTCGGGTCACCAGCACTGAAGAGTACCCCCACCTCAAACCTGCCCGCTACCGTAAGGGCTTCATCCACAACAGCATAATGGTGAGGAGATAACACTGTTAATTACTCATTTATGAAAACGCCTCAGAGGTGCATCAGCTTCACATCCATGCAAATACACTCCTCCTCACTCACACCAATAAATGCACACTGATTAATTGACATGTTTCTGTAAACACGTGAAAACTGATTATACTCTTCGCATCTACCTGCTGGATATTTATAACTGAGCGTCTCTTGTTTTATGTGCAGCTAAATGTCAAAAAAAAAAAAAAAAAATGCTGCCACAGGTCTCATTTAAAAACATTTTTTTTTTTCCTGAAAACATATTTATGATTATTTAATAATTTTGTATTTTCCCTGCTGCTTCATTTTTTTGTTTTGTTTTGTTTTTTTCTCATTATTTTCATCTTCTCCCAGGCTAGAAGTAGTAGTCATTAGGCTTGCTGTTCCACAGCAGTGTGTTGCGGGTTCCTCTTTGATAGAAGTCAGAGCCGGTGCTGTTGGCAGACATGTTTAATAAAATACTTTGGCCTGGCAGACAATGCATAGATGTGCATTTTCTGACAAAACGCTGTCAGTCAGGTTGGTCAGATAAAGTGATGACTCTTCCTCTGAAGAATTCCTCCGTGTTATTGTGCGCTTCTGATTGATGCAGGGGTGACTTTAGCACTCAAGGCACATCTAAGAGTGTCCTTCCCTGTAGGAAGAGAAAATATTAGCAGAACTTTAACTGGAATTAAAGCAATGAATTATAAATTTATGGAGCAGCTAAATGAAAGAAAGCTTAAATAACTCTGTTTGGATGTGTTGCATTGCTGCTCTGTTCTTTTATCTTGCTCTGAAAAACCCTGTATGACTGCTGTCTGTGTTTAAATGAGTGTTTGCTGAATAGTAAATTTTGCGATGATTGTTTCTTGCGGTCCTAAACAAAAAATCAATGATGCTGTGCATGGTGTGTAACCTCTCCGTGTACGCAGAGGTGGATGCGATATGAATTCGTTGACCTTGTCTCACCACATGCTCAGCTCCACGTTAATTTAATATTTAATGGCTTCTCAACGCAGTTGAAGGGGTGGACTTTCCTTTGGGTTTATTTCTATAGGTGCGGGATGTATCACAGACTAAAAGGTTAAGTAATGAGAGCATTTTTAGCACTTTTATGCTGCAATAAATAATTCATCAGTCGCTGCTTGAGACGACAATAGAATAAAACTTTTGTCACCCATTTCACCTAAGCAAATTGCCTTCATCCCTCCCTCTGCCTCCCTCTCTCCTTTTCTTCATTCACTTGTCAGTCAGGCTCTTTGTCAGTGTGCACAACAGTTCCCTTATTGACAAAAGAACCAATCACATCTGACACCAAAATTACCAGTCCATGTTGTTCTGTCATATAAGGGTCTTGAACAAACAATTTGAACAGACAGCTATGTCAATTTTCTAATCAGTCCCTGAAGTCTACTTTTATTTTCTTGTGACAGCATCATAAAAGACATCTACGTAATCCTGCTTTCTCTCATTACAATAGCAAGCTCACTTTTTGACAGGCTTTAGTATGTTATTATATATTATCAAGAGTAAGGATTTATGAAAACTTCAGTGAATCACTGAATTCAATGGGGAAAAAAAGAGACACACACCTGTTAAACAATTTGCGATGTGACACATCACAAAGAAGGATAGAAAACAAGAAAAGCAACAAATAAAATGTTTGCGTTTTATGTCAGATAAACTTGCAAAGCTGCTGACAGAGAAACTGAAACATTTTCAGATCCTCAAAAGAAAAAGACTTGCGTGCTTGCGACTGACAGGAGGGATATTGTTGTCCAAGAAACATTTGTTCCTTTTGTTTTTCAAATACAAGTGCAGGCTGTAATGACACACTTTTGAATAGTGAAATCAACTTTTGTTTTTTCTCAGTTGGAAATTTTATCCACATTGACAGCAGGCAAGGACATATGCAAATGAGATATATTCAGCTGAGCCTTCGCCGTCTCTCTGCTCAGTCAGGAAATGAAGGGACTGATTAGCCGATCACGTTGTTTCCACAAAATCAGACTGCGGACCGATGGAATCACCCATCGCTACTAAGCAAAGACTCTTCATGTTGAGGAAATAGAATTATCTGCCACTGGTGATCTACGAGGTAACCCAAATGTGCTGCAACTAATTCACTCCCACCTCCTACAGCAGTCTTCAAAACAATGCACATTGATGGGATTTAAAAAAAAAAAAGAAGTTCCTTTTAACCTCATTACCGCTTTGTTTAAAGAAGGTGCTATTATTGGATGTTTTAAAATGTTCATTTCAGTGGAGTTCACCAGCTTTTGATTTTAGAAACCACAGTTTCAAAAATTAATCTCACCTTGAGGTGAATTTATTGGCTGTTCTGAAGTTTTTTTATTCATAATGTAAAGTACTTGCATTTACATAGCACTTTTCTAGTCCTACTTCCTACTTAAAGCACTGTAGACTGCAAGTCCTTTATCCATAGAGCACTATTGTGTACATTCAAAGCATTTCCATGGCCATAACCTCACATCCATAGAACCACCACTTTACCTAACACAAATGTCTTGAGGAAGGATGCTAAAATACTGGGATAACATGCACGCTCCTCACTCAAAGGCTCCAGCCAGGGCTCGAACCACAAACCTTCTTTCTGTGCATTTACAGTGGTAACCACTGCCCCACCATGCCACCCGTGTCGCATGAGCTTTATCGAGATCTTCATACAGAGCGTGTGATAGCCGCACAACAGCTACTCAGGGCCGTTTTTGTGGTGACATCAAACTGCATTTAGAAATTGTACAAAGTGTAGCCAGTGTATTGAAAAGGCCCATCTCTCACTCCAAGACATTGCACGCTACACTGACTAAATAGCAAAGGGAGGCCAGGAAAAAAGAAAAAAATCAGAACACAGCTCATGGAGGCAGAACAGTTTTTTTTCTGAGAGGCAGCTCCTGTGGTGGTTTGTGTGCGTATAAATATGCACGTCCATGCATGGCAAAATTAAGTTTCAAATGAGTTTGCTGTAAGTTAGCTGACGAACTTTAAGATTCTGATGCTTCATCTAGCTTCCTGACCTATTGTCGTGCTGCTCTGGGACATCACTCACATCCTTCCCGTTGTCTTTACCTTTCACATTTTTCACTTCCAATTTTTCCTGCAATTTCTGTCGATTAATCTCTTTCTTCTCTGCTGCTCGCTCCATCTTTGTTTGTTCTGAGGAGGACAGGAAGTTGTCTTAAGGCTGTAAAATTGGCGCGTGTGTGTGTGTGTGTGTCTCTGTCAGCAGATTGAGAGCCACCCACCGGACCCACAGTATCAGAACAAATCACACTGAGATATGGGGTTGTGCTGCGTGCGTGTGTGTGTGTGTGTGTGTGTGTACGTGTGTGTGGTTGTGCAAACATGCATACTTGTGTGTGTGTATTTCTTTTTAAAATGTACTATATCAGTTTGAGCTATAGCTCTGTGGATAATTGGTTTGATGAAATAGTGCTGAGTGTCTGTGGCTCTGGTGGCCTTCTCTCTCACTCTGGTTCCATCTCTTTCTCTCTCTCTTTCTCTTTTTTGACTCTGCAGTGTTTTATAGATAAACCAATATCTGTGCTTCCAGCCTTTACTCCCTATTTCACACAGAGAAGTGATCTGCAAGAGGTTAATGCACTTATTTTGAAAGACCCCTTCTCTTCTCTTCTCTTCTCTTCTCTTCTCTTCTCTTCTCTTCTCTTCTCTTCTCTTCTCTTCTCTTCTCTTCTCTTCTCTTCTCTTCTCTTCTCTTCTCTTCTCTTCTCTTCTCTTCTCTTCATTTAATCATTTATTGTATATTTCTGTAGGCAAATTCTTTAAATTAATTAAATACTGTATTTTTGCATGAACAGTCTAACTTACAGAATTTGGAAAAATGTTTAGCCAATGCAGTTTTTAACATTTTGGATGAGTATTTAGGTTCCCAGCTACACAACTTGCACAGGGTGTGGTGGTTTCTTTTTTTTTTTTTTTTTAATGTATTTTTATGGCCAAGGGTGCACAGTGCACCTGCTTGAGATGGGATTAAAAGTAATCTGTTATCATCTCCTCCCGCTTCAGTAAACAGCATGTTACCAAAATACCAAACAGGTGCAGGTGAGGGGGAAAAAACTGGAAGCTGCCCCAGGAAGGTTTAACTAATCACCAGTGCCTTGTGCTACACACCTGCATGAAAATAAGGTCTCTGTCGCTGTAGAGAAGTCATCTTAGCTGGACATCTCTTTAGGACACACAGATCAAGCGCACTTGATGCAGGGAATAGTGTGTCTTTTGACACCATTAATTGGACTAATAAATATTTTTCACAGTTGGCATGTTGACTTGTCATTACAAGGAAAGTGAAGGTAGAGCTAAAAACATTTAATAATGGGTCCATTATAACTAAGTGTCAGTGAACCAGCATACCAAAGGCCTGGAAGTGCAATACCTAAATTGAATAGAACCGTCATTTATATTATTAATTACGCCTTTGCTTTTAATCTTATGGCAAGTCAGAATGCCAGTTGTGAAAAATGTCTGTTAAACTGTGCAAGACTGTGACTTGAGCCATCTGTAGACGTACAGTACGAGTCAAAAGTTTGAACACTTTTTTTTTTCTCCTACATTTTAAATTGATACTGAAGTCATTCAGACTATGAAGGAACACACAAGGAATCATGTAGTAAACTTAAAAGTGTTAAGTCTTAGCATTCTCTCAATCAGCTTCATCAGGTAATCACCTGAAATGGTTTTCCAGCAGTCTTGGTGCTGAGCACTTCTTGGCTGCTTTGCCTTCACTTTGCGGTCCAACTCATCCCAAACCATCTCAACTGGGTTTAGATCAGGTGATTGTGGAGGCCAGGTCATCTGACGCAACACTCCATCACCCTCTTTCTTGGTCAAACAGCCCTTACATAGCCTGGAGGCGTGTTTGGGGTCATTGTCCTGTTGAAAAACAAATGATGGTCCCACTAAGCACAAAATGGCATGTCGCTGCAGAATGCTGTGGGAGCCATGCTTTGGACTCATCAGACCAAAGGACGGATTTCCACTGTTCTAATGTCCATTCCTTGTGTTCCTTGGCCTCGTGTTCTTCCTTAGAACTGACTTCTTTACAGCAATTTGACCATAAAGTCCAGATTCACGCAGTCTTCTCTGAAAAGTTGATATTGAGATGTGTGTGCTACTTGAACTCTGTGAAGCATTTAGGTGGGCTCTTATCTGGGGTGCTGCTAACCTGCGGTTTCTGAGGCTGGTAACTCCAATGAACTTATCCTGTGCAACAGAGGGAACTCTTGGTCTTCCTTTCCTGGGGCGGTCCTGATGAGAGCCAGTTTCATCATAAGATTACTCAAATAGGGCTATTCACTGTATATCAACTCTACCTCTTCACAACACAACTGATGGTCTCAAACACATTAAGAGGGCAAGAAATTCAAGAAATTAACTCTTGACAAGGTGCAGCTGTTAACTGAAAGCCATTCCAGGTGACTGCCTCATAAAGCTGACTGAGAAAATAACAAGCTGTGCAAAGTTTTCATCTAAGAAAGAAGTGCCTACTCTGAAGAATCTAAAATATAAAACATATTCTGGTTTGTTTAACACTTTTTTGTTTACTAAATAATTCCATAAGTGTTTCTTCATAGTTTGGATGACATTAGTATTAATCTACAATGCAGACAATTTTTAAATAATGAAAAACCACTGAATTAGAAGGCGTGTCCAAACATTTGGCTGGTAGTGTACGTGGGTTACAATGCCATATGCTGTGTGACACATCAGAATAACCTGCTCAGATGTCTGCATTTTCTATTTAGATAATGCCACGCAGACAAGCACGCACGAGAAAGCTCAACAGCTGTACATTTAATCTTATCATCATTTTGTCTTTGCATCTGTCATTTGAGCTATTGCTGCTATTTCACGCCATCTTTGTGCCTGGTTTGTTTGTATTTTGAATTTGAAACAGGCGAGCGATCAGCACTTTCACAAAGCTCACATAGAACCAGCTGTTGAAGCTTTTTTGATCTCAAATCATTGCATTGTGTTGGTTTCATGCCCCACTTAAAGGGGAATTCCCTCACTTTAACAAGGTGTGTTCACAAGAAAATTACTGGGTGAATAAAAAAAAAAGTATGAAGTGTTTTTTAGTTTGAAATTGGATAAACTGCCTCCAGTGATGTTATGTGACGATTACAAGTCTGAAAATGAAAACCAGGTCACCAGATGTCTGTAGCTTGCTCCTCATCAGTGCTTGAGGCCTGAGGCTCAAGGCTACATTAGCTATATTGCTAGCATAACAAAAAAATTATTCAGAACTGTTTGGCTTTTTTGTGATGCTTTGTGTAAACTGTAAGTCACAGCTATGTCTAAAATTACTCACTATCTAGTGGACTTATGGAGTGCATTCAACATTTTGTAGTTAGTTCCTAATGTATAGTATTATATAGCCTACATGGTCTGCTAAATGTATCCAACAATTCCAACTGAGAAATGTTCTGTAAACATGAAGGTCTCTACCTGAGAATTGCGTATCTTCATGCATTGAACCAAACCTGAAGGTTTTCTATTTATTAAGTAAGTACCCTTATAATATGTATTTACCACAAAAATGCATGACAGCATTTATTTATTTAATCAGCATTGTTGTGCCATGTTTTCATTACGCAGCAGCAGTGTGATATAATTAACAGAATGACCCAAGTGGTGTCAGAAAGTGATTTTTCATTTTGCCAATAAACGGACTTATTGGCAAAATGAGGAAAAACCACTAAAAAGGAGTTGGAAATACTGAATGAATCAATGATTCTGGCTGCAGCCCATGAGCCTGACAGGGTTAGGAATGCCCTGATGTCATTGTCATTTTTTTTTTTGCCCATAAGTTAGTAGTGGATAATGATATCTGGCTTGCTTATTTGCACTTTTAATTTTAAGTGAAAATATATCGCTCGTCTGTCTGTGTGTGTGTTTGTGTGTAGGTGCTGCCTCGCCAAACGTGTGGCTTGTTTACTCACACCATCTACTATAAGGAATACCCCGGTGGACCAAAAGAACTGGACAAAAGCATCCGTGGGGGAGAGCTGTTTCTCACCGTGCTGCTCAACCCAGTGAGTCAGTGAAAGCACGCCCACAATCACACTTCTCATGCAAATGGATGTAGGGAGTGTAAGACAGCACTTTAGTTTGATTTTGATTTTTTTCACCTTATAGAACCAACAGGGCTTCCTGCTCTCGCTCTAAAGGTAGCTTCCTCTCTGTCTGGTTCATTCTGTTTTATTTTTGCTGTGTGCGTCTGTCTGTCTCTTTTCCTGTCAGGGGCTGCTTCTCACTGTGGAGCTGTGTTCATCTCCCCACTTTAAATTAGGTCTCACCACAGGGGGGTTGCTGTCACACACGCACGCACGCACACACACACACACGCACGCATGTGCGCACGCACGCATCCTCCCCCTCTCACTTACCCCTGCTGCGTGTGTCAGCTCAGCTCGATTTTGCTTTGAATTAAGGAACAGAATTAGGTTTTGGTGGCAGTTAAGATACTCGTCCATGTGCACATGCTCACAAGTGCATGCACGCACACAGTTAAAGACGGGCAGAGAGATTCACGGGAATTGTCCCCAAACAATCTCTTTCTCTCTCTGTCTGTGTCTCGAGCCACATGCGTGCACGTGTACAAACACATACAGTGACGCTCATAGACCAGCAGTAGGCTGTATTGAAGTGTCAGGTAGGGGAGTGTTAAACTAGAGGAGCTGTCAGAACTCTCTGAACATCAGAGACTGAAGCTTCATACAACAACCCAATCTGCCTCTCCTTTTCTGTCTCTGCACCACTTTGTCTCGTGTGTCTTTCTTTTTGTTACTCAGCTTTTCTTCCTTATTTTCTTTCTTCTTTTTGTCTCGTTTTCTCTGTTTTTCTTTTCTTAGTACTTCCTGTTTTTCTTCTGTTAAGTACAAAGTCTGAAGTGTTTTAGAAGGAAATAATGCATGACATTTTCATTGCTATAATTGCTGCTCTAATCTCAAATGACACTTAATAGGAATCAGTATATATTGAGTTCTGCTGAATTTTTATAATTGCTTTGTAACAGGTAAGTCCTTCCTGGAAAAAATTCTCCAGCGCACATGAAGTGTTTTACATTTCCCCTCACAGCAACAATAGCTTTCTAATAATAGACAAAACTAGGTGGTTGGCACGGAGCAAATACTAGAGGGAGAATAATTTGCCTTTTTTCTGTCTAACCAGCATCATGATCAAGAGCGCTGCTTGTTATGTATTGTTAGAGTGAGTGAGACAATTTTTATTAATACACTGAGTTAGCGGGAAAAGTTTAGCAACAGAAAGAGTCACATGTGGTTATAAAGGCATAGGCACTTTCAAAATGTCACAGGCATGTTAACTATATACTATTTAGCAAGACCCTGCCTAGTTCAAGCCATTGCTTAAATAAGTCTGCAATAAGCTGACTGATATTTTGGTTCACTCTAGCTTATAAATTGTGCTTTTTCCTGACATGCCTAAAATAGTACTGATATTTTTCAACTCTGTTTGGGAATCTCTAAATGTCTGATATCAAGAAAGTGCCAACTGGCTCTGTAGTGTAGTGGTTTACACATTCGCTTGACAAGCAAAAGGTCGCTGGCTGTATTCCAGGCAGAGACACAAATCCCTTTGGGGTTGTATCAGGAAGGGCATCCTCTGCCAAATCAAAACATGTGGAACAGTGCGGTGACCCCTTGTGACAAGGGAGCAGCTGAAAGTAGCTTTACCAAGGAAGTACATGTACCACCTGAAAATGAAAATCATCACTAATTTGTTTTGGTTTTTTTAAAAAACTGCCTCCAAAAACTTTGATGGAACATATTGTAAGTTTATACAACTCCAACATGCTACCCCTTTTTATTGCGCAATTCCCCAGTACACACAGGAGTGCAGTGGTGTGTGATGTAGGAATGGTGAATATAATGTGGCCAACTGCTGCAGATTTAAGTACAGCTTTTGTTATGTAAATTCTGACAGTGATCATTAAAAATGTATTAATGTCATTATTTAAAGCATTATACTTTAATAGAATTGTCCTTAATAAATATATAACACAACAGGAACTCAACACGATCCAAAAAAACTTTGTCATCTTTGTCCTTCTCCTGTACATGCACACATGCGCACACATATACAGGATCTATACAAGAATTTGTAGTTCTTATTGAGAGTCAGAAACACACAGAGGCTAATTACATTTCTTCTCCTCTGTTTCTGCTATCTTTTGTCCTCTCTTTCACTTTCTTAATCAGTTTAAAAACGGAGATGAGACTCTCCTCTTGTGATATTGAGGAGAGAAAAAAAAAATGCAATTTTAGCTCTAAATGAGAACTATCTGCCACGAATACATCTGCACACACAATCCATACACATATAGACTGATGAATCATTTTCACTTCTCTCTGCTATGCTACCATTTTGCAGATGCAAAAGTCTAATTAGTGTGTGCACTTTGTCCATGCAATCAATAGTGTTCTGCAGCTCGCTGCTTTAGTCCCCGAGGGTTTCCTATTGTTTGATGATCTGCACATTGGTAACATTGACACTTTCTGTGAAGTGACTTTAACTGACCTTTTCTAGCTGTCCACTACTGACAACAACCAAAATACTGTGTGTGTGTGTGTGTGTATGTGCGCATGCATTTGTGTATGTATGGTTTGAATACCTTTGTGTCACTTCAGTCTGCATTAACGTTTGCTGAGCTCAACTCTCACATACAGTAAACAGTACACTCAGCAATTGATTGGACTCTGCAAACAGCCAATAGGCCACAATTCATTCCCCAATAAATGGCCAGAGAGATGTCGAGAGAGACGAGAGAGAGAGAGAGAGAGAGAGAAAAGGGGGAGCAGGGTGAGAAGGTGGCAGACAGATTGAGATTTAATTTTCAGGTCACGGCATCTTGTGTCACTTGAGAATCCAGACACATACAGAGAGGAAGTGATGCACATATAGGGTCTCACACACACAAACACACACCGATGCAATGTTTGCACGTCCAAGGCATCTAACTGTGGTACGCGCACGCGTGTGTGTGTGTGTTTCTTGTATAAATGTGTGTCGAGCTGGCATAAGCAGAGCTATAGACATATATCAGGGCTGACATTTAGCGCTTAGCTCTGCCACTAAGCTTATTAGCCAAACACCAAATATCAGCACAATCTCCCTCCCTCCTAGCCCTCTGTTTTACCCACTTCTCACCATCACATGCTTCTCCAGTCTTCTCATGTCTGTCTATCTTGAGGCCTCCTATCTCTTTACATCTTTTTTTTTCCCCTCTTTTTCTAATTTTCAACATTTGCACGTTGACTTTGCTCACACATGTGAATCTTTCCATTTTATTCGTTCTTGTCTCATTTCCACCCCTTACCTCCTTCCTTTTGATTGCAACTGAAGGCTTCGGCAGCTCATCAACACATTAAGGCCCTGAAACACACACATACTCACACAAAATAAGCTACAGTCCAAACAGGGAGAGAAATTACAAAGTGAGAATAAACCTGTGAACGATGGCAGAATGTACAGGGCCAGTAGATGTTGACTCGAGCGGGCAGAATAAATTGAAATGAAATCATTTGCTGTATTGATGTTCAGCTTTCAATTATCCACTGATGAGGCAGAGACAGTGAGATGGCCTGTGAGACGAGACTATAGTGAGCCGCTCCCAGAGCAATAAGAAGAGAGAGGATGATGATGAAGAAGGAGGAAGAACTGGGGGGAGGGATTTAGGCTTCTGTTTAGTAGCAATAACAGTTCAATCAAGGAGGAATGTATGTGGAACTAAGTGGTCTGTAATGGGAAACAGGCTACTGCAGCTACACATTTAGGAGAATAAAAGCACCAGAGATCGGTGGTGGTGTGGATGTAGTTGGGGGAGAATAACACACACACACACACACACACACACACACACACACACACACACACACACACACACACACACACACACACACACACACACACACACACACACACATATACTCAACATCGTGGACAACAGTAGATCTATGCAAGTTCTCCAAGATACTCAGACAGTTTGGAGAACGTGGGTGAACTTGTGCAGTTCTACCCTGCAAAGTTGGTGCTGTTTGGAAAGCATGCTCACATGAGATACTGATTTCATTGTTTTCTGTTTACTGAACTTAATATGAAGTTAATTGAGAAATTAAGCAAATTGTGACATTTTTAACCACCCTTCAGCAATCCTTATAAAATATAAATAGTACTCTATCTTCTTACTTACTGCATACTAGGGATATCACCAGAACCAATACTTATTGTACCTTTTGATACCAAAATTCAGAAAAAGCGACGGTACTTGATTTTTTTTTTTGTTTTTGTTTTGTTTTTTCAGTACCATAGCCACCCTACATAGGTTTGTCAAAAAATGTGATACTTGGATCCTAATTAAAAATTACTATTTGATTAGATACTCATTTGTAACAGTACTGACTTCAACTGTGGCATCTTTGCCTCTTCCAGCTGATGCACACCTTCAAATAGCACAAGCCTTACCTCACTAGCATCTGAACACTTGAACAGTAACACAACAAACTTGGTGAAACGTCTTAAAGACTGACACCCTGGTCTTTATGGAGAATTTCATGACTTCAGTAAAGCTCCCGTTTCAACAACATTCAAGTATTAACAGTTATCATGAATGTTAACCTGGCCGGCACACGTTAACGTTACTCGTTTAACTATTAGCAGTTACCGACATTAGCTATCAACAAGTTATCATTAAGGCAGTGGGTCGTGGCTATATCTATTAATAAAATTCTAACATTAAAGTGGCAGCTCGGTGTTATCAGTCCTGCCCATCTGTTATGTTAATACAATGTTAATTTAACAGGTTAACACAATTATTTGTGTCTAAAAAGTATCTTGATTCTCTTAAATTCCCAGATTGAAGCAGATAAAAAGTCTACCATCAACTAGGCAGAAACAATGGCAGCCAACCTCACCAACTTTATTTGATAGGAAATGAAATCTTGTGCCAAGTCACCAGAAGGACAGGAAATAAACAGGACTGTAGCTGAATGCATTTGCACCAACCATTATTGTTCCAATCTTCATTTTAAAAAAAGCATGCCTCTTAATTTTGTTTTTGTTTTTTTTCCTCCATGGTATCAAAAATGGTATTGGCTATTAAGTATTTTCCTTGGTATCACTGTCAGGTTTGAATTTCTACTATCATGACAACCATACTACATACTGCATGCACCCTAAATATGTGTGCCAAAAGTCATGCCACTCCCCAAAACACCAGAGCTGCATAATAAGTAAGAAGGAATCAAATAAGATTAAGCAAAAGGAAAAAGAACAAATATCCTTTTTTTTAAATTAAAAAAAAAAAAAAAAAGCTCAGCCAGCAGCAATGAATATTAAATAAGCAATGGCATCTTTTATGTGAGAGGAACAAAGAGAAATTAATCATGTTAAATAAATAATCAGATCAGAGGTGTTTTCCACACAACTCACAAAGTGAATAGGATACCTGTGAACTTCTTGGAAAATTCCTTAATAAAGTGTGTTTGAGAGACAGAATATATGTGATGCATAACCGGTCAGGTGTTCATTGGCTTCCATATGAAATTAACATTAGATAAAGTATAAACTGCCAAAAAGGATTTAGGATAACTAATTTGCTGAATTCTTTAAACAACAAGGGATATTATCCTATTGGAGAAATGGACATTGATATTTCAGTGAAGTACAACTAATAAAGAAATTGTTTTTTAATAAAGGAATGAAAGCATAGATGTTGCTATTTTGATTCAGTATAAACTTAGGACAAAAATCAAGGAAATTTGTCTTTGGTCAACTAGTTCTTTGTTGTGACAGTGCTTCTTGGGAATAAATCTTATACCGCTGGAAAGCCTGTTTATTTCTCCTTAAATGGTGCCACGTTTGTGGGTTGTGTATGTGGGTTATGCCCATAAAACTTGCCAAATTTTCTCTGCTAGTGCCAAACAGCTTATTCTGCTATTGACTCTTTTTGGCATTGTTTATTGAATTGGATGATTGAAGTCTGAAGATGACATACTGGCAATTTAACTATTTATTAATTTAACAAACAGGGGCCTCAGTAGCATGTGAAAGAACCATATGCATCCACAACAGCCTGGCACCTCCTCTTCATGCTGGTCACCAGGTTGTTCACACACGGTTGTGGGATGGAATCCCATTTTTCAAACAGCATTTGTCGCAAGCCATCCAGTGTGGTTGCGTTGGTCACTCTGGTACAAACAGCACACCCAAGTGCTCAGTGGGGTTGAGGTCAGGGCTGCATTGCTGAACATAACATTCCTCCACATGCTCAGGATCCAGTGCACATGCTGCCAACACCAGTGCATACGGGCCTGATGGTGAAGGGCAGTCATGGCAGGCCTCCTGAAAGCCCTACGAGACTGGAGATTTTCTATGTGCAGTCTGTTCCAGATTGTCTGGGTAGAGAGCCATCGGCCATATCATTGTGCAAACCTTGACTGTAAACCTGTACAAAAATACCTATGGTTCCTAAGTGCTGACAGGGTGAGGAAATGGCCTTCTTATGGTATTGTCTTCTTGGGACGCCCACTTCACAGCCTGTGTCTGACATCCCCTGTTATATGGAACTTGGCTTTAAATTTGGATATAGTACTTGGGCTCATTCCAAATAATGCTGCAACTTGGTTTAGCAGAATACCAGCTTGATGTTGCCCTATGGCACACGCCCAATTCAGATCAGTCAAACCTGATTCTGACTGACCGCTGCAGCAGGGTCCATGCTCACAGGTGCTGCTTATCAGTATAGTCAGCATCTGGGAAGAGTCAATAGCAGAATAAGCTGTTTGGCGTTAGCAGAGAAGATTTGGCAAGTTTTTCCTGGGTATAACCCACGTACTCAACTCTGCTGCTCAACCCACAAATACATTTTCCTTACGTATGTGGCACCATTTAAGGGGACATAAACAGGCTTTCCAGCAGTATAAGATTTATTGCCAAAAACCATTGTTACAACAAAGAATCAACCAAACAGCAATTTCCTTGCTTTTTGTGCTAAGTTTATTTTCTATAATCGCCCTCACAAATGCTGGCTCAAAATCCACATCTCAAAAGAACACTACTCACCCAATACCCAAATAAATGAATGAACAAAACAAGAAATGCTGCCAGCTGGCACACTGTTAATGTTGAGGAATGGTGGCGAACAAAACAATGACATTCTTCCAATAAGACCTCATTTCAAAGCCACGGTTAAAGTAATTTTCGTCTAACTAGTAAAATCTTGACCCACATTCTCAAAAGCAGAAACTTAGACAAGCTGAGGTGGAGTTCAAAGTGCAGACGATGTTTTAGTATCATTTCCTCTGCATGACTTTATAAACATGAGCTAATTTGGTCACCACCAGTCTTATCAAGGGGCTCTGAATTGCACACTGTGTAGTCAGGGAGCCAGCTATTATTACAGCCTGCTTCAAGTTCTACACTTCCTTCACTCTTGCCTTCATCTTTCTCTTTCTCCTCATCCTCCTCTTTGTGCTGCCTGCTACAACTGTAGTTGGCACTGAGGGTGGTGATGCGCTGAAAAAAAGGCCTGTAGCATGCATGTTAGTGTTTTTTTGCAGTTTTTGCCATATTTGCCTGAAGGGTCTATGTTTTTTGGGCCCAGTTTCTCCCTTTTGTTTTTTCCTATCCATTTTGGCAATTTGACTTTGTTTGCTGGTGTGCATATTAATGAAGACATTTACCTAAAAGAGAAAGGTTTTTACGATGGGACTGGGCAATCCCAGTGTCAGTTTTACTCCACCAAACATGGAATTATTCCATTTTGTAAGTGATCCAAATCTGATCAGTCCACAGCTGTATAATCTAGAGATGCACAGGTGTGACCTGCTGATTCTGATTTTTTTTTTTTCCAATTCTATAAGAACTATAACTGATAGCATATACAGACAAAAATCAACTTTTCTTCTAAATATTATTTTCATAATAAAAGAAATTATTAAACTTTCACATTTCCTCCAAACTGCAGTAAGTTAAACAATCTAATCTCACTTAGACAGCTGAAAATAAAGGGCTCTGCTGCTGGAAATAAGTACAAATAATTAACTGAAAATTAGTAGCTGCACACCCACCTTAACATGACATATTCTACCTTACCAAACAAAAGTATATTTGTAGTGCAAAACAAATGTCAGGTATTTAAATGTTTATAAGTTTGCAAGATAACAGGAAATCGTCCCTTTTCTCTTTTTCACTCGTATCCATAATTTTCCTCATAGCTGCTTTGATCCTTTGCTCATATCAAGGCTGCTGACTTGTGGCCCTGGATAGCTTTAGATTTCGCCATTTTGCCTTTGTTAGCTTCTTTAAAATGTCCATGTTCAGCTGTCTGAGGGTGATTTAAGTGTCTGACTAGGTTTGTTGCTACAAACTTTTTCATGCTGGTTCCCTTGCACTTTACTTTGACAGACTTTGTGTCTTTACTCACAGTACAGAGCTTCCGCACTAATGACAAGTTAGCATTTGGGCGTGACAACTATTTTCCTGCGCCATTGTGCGCTTATCTACTGTATTATGCATGAAAGGCACCTGCTCGTTATCTGAAGTATGTGAGGCTGACGGGCCGGTCACCATAAATCAGCTGAATTCAGTCCTTCTATCAGTGCATCTCTAGGATTACCCGCAACTTACCTGTGAACTTCACTAGCATGTGCCTTCCATTTAGCATACAAATGTAAGTCACAAATATGAGTATTGTAAATTATATTTATCCACCGTGAGCGTAACAGAGTAACATCACTTTATGCACAGCCTGCTCAGTCAAACATTTTACAGACACCAGCCTTCACCTGAAAGAGGATGCTCGGTGTTTTCCAGCACTTTTTGCTTACAGTAATGTAATGTTGCAATGTTGCATTTGAAAAGCCCGTGTGTTGTTCTCACAAAATGCTTTTTTTCTTCGAGAGCCTACATGTTTTTGTTCTGTGCAGTGCTGTGTTCATTTTCTCTTTTTGTTATTTATTGTACTGTATTGCCTTATGCAAAATTGGACCTTCCGTGCATATATATATATATATATATATATATATATAAACCATGTATTCACACAGACAGACAGATAGATCAGTAAAGCAAATAATTTCTTCAAAAATTCAGTAATGTTCTAAAGGATTGGAGCTTGTTACAAACTGAAATACATGACCCGTAATCATCTAGGACATGGTATTTATGTTTGCGTGTGTATGCGTGCCTGTGTGTGTTCATGTGTGCATGGATTTTGAAGAACATCACTCCATGTTGGACTGACACGCCTCATCAGATCATCTAGGTCAGCACGAGATTGGAGAGAGGAGAAAAAAAAATTAGTGACTTTTTTCAGGCATATGAGAAAGTGAGAGCAAGACATTAAATGGATGAGAGAAGATGAAGGAAATGGAGGTGGGTGGGGGGGTGAGAGAGAAAAAGACAGGGGACAAAGATTAAAAGAGGAAGACTGAGTAGTTGGGTTTATTTCTCTCATTTTTATACTTCTCTCCCAGTCTAGCTCCGAGTATGATTTGAGCCCAATTCCGCTGTTAAATTATTAGAGTAGTATTCTTTATTAAACACACATATGGGGCTCAAAGCTATCCAGTATTCAGGAAAAGTATCCAATATTCAGCAAGAAAAGGTTTATATGGTTCTGGTAATTGAATTCTTAGACAGAGTGAGCCCCTCCACCAAAAGGGTTTGGAGGGTTTTGCTGTGTCGGGAGATTAACATTCTCTCAAGTGGCTTTTTTTTTTTGTTTTTTGTTTTTTAATTCAGACTCACCTGCCAAGGTTACTTTCGCTGTCCTTTCTTTTGTTAGCCCCCTCTCTGTACTTTTTCTCTTTTTCTCCAGCTCTCCAATTACAAACACAAATCATCTTTCCTTTACCCCCTTTGTTTAATTTGGCAGCCGGTGCTTAGCTCCATAATGAATAATTTCCATGTTCGGTAACACTGGGATTCTCTCTCTTACTCTCTTTGTCTTTCATACACATACACCTGCACACACATACACACACACACACGCACATACATGCAGTACAGCCTGCCTCCTCACAGCCTCACTCAGACATCATAGGCTATTGAGTGGTTTGAAGGGAACATAAATCACTTTTTGATCACCTTGCCTTGCTTTCAAAAAAAAAAGCACAAAACAACACACAAAAAAAGGAGATTTTGAAATTGTTCTTATTTACTCAGGTAAGATTCGCCTGCACTCACTTTATGCCACTCCAAATCCTTTTCATTTATATTCACAACCCACATGCGCCACCCTAACTACTGAGCGACAATATTCGTTCTCAATCCCAAGTGGGGATGTTTCCAGTGAGACATGGTTGGATTTAATTTTACATTATTCTAAGAGCAGTGCTTCAGCTTTTTTTGTTCCTGATTCTAAGAAGGAGGTTTTGAGGTTTTTACATTACAATTCATTGGAGAGGATGAGCAAGCAAACAGTTTTTAGTGGCTTGCCTTTCTGTTGTTGTTCCTGGCTGAGTGCTCGGTGATGCCTTGACAGTGGTTCCACATTGTTGCTCTAACATCAGCTAGATTGATATGAAGCAGGCAAGCCTGGGTGGTGCACTGCTGGTTGCTTAGAGTGAACACAAGATAAGAAGGCACGGGCGGTTGCACTCAATTGCGTTGGCATACACAAATGCATAAACATTTACGCTGACAGAGGCGCACGGACGCTCACGAGCGCATAAAAATGAGTGTGACGTGGATACCTTTGCTTCTCTCCTGTGTCTGTGTTGCATTCTCACGCACAAGTATCCACAATTCATCCGTTGTCTCCTTTCCACAATGTCTCTCACACTAACGTACCGACACATTCCTCACATCAATGTTCAGAGGCGATCAGTATTCTGAGCAGCTTTCCAGGTCAGCCGGACACTGATCCATCAAACCCCCGACACTGTGTCGCTCTGTATCTACAGCAACCTTCGCCATTAAAGATGAGCAACAGCAGCCTTCTGCCATCAGGAAATTCACAGTCTGTGCTTGAATGAGTCATTGTATGTTTGTGCATGTACCCGGACTACTTTTGTTTTAGGGACAAAAAATGTAAGGTTAATGTTAACATAAGGGGGAGACTAAGGAAATGGTACTGGTAGGGTTCAGGTGTAATTAATGTACTTTTAAGGTGAGGTTGTTTTCAGATAACAGTAAGGTTTGGGTTATGGTTAGAGTAAGGATAGGTTTTGGTTACGCCAAGACTTTTTAGCCATAGTTAAGAAGAAATGAATCCAAGAAATGAGTATAGCGTAATGAAATCAAAGATGCTCGACTGTGTGTGTGTGTGTGTGTGTGTGTGTGTGTGTGTGTGTGTGTGTGTGTGTGTGTGTGTGTGTGTGTGTGTGTGTGTGTGTGTGTGTGTGTGTGTGTGCATTCGCAGACGTTCTTTTACACAGTGACACATCTATTCATGCATATACTGACACACAAGCTCACATTCAACAAATAATTCATACCTTAATGGCTGATGTTACTGTTTCACCCAGACACATTCTCGAACACACTGCAATCACAAAAGAAGCATGTGTGTGTGAGCGTGTGTGTGTGCACATTGACTTGCATGCATTTGTCTGTAGCAGCTATCTTAGCTTGTCTCTTTGATCAGCCTATAAAAGCACTGAGCTGTGGACAGATAGCCCGGACCAGCACACTATCGCTCCTTTGCTCCCTCTGAGTCTTACCTTCGTTCTCGCAGACATTCATTGTCGTGAACACCATCAGAAACACTCTCCCATGTGCAGGTGCATCTTTCCGATCACCCGGCGGCTATGAGGAGCATTGTGCTGTCTCCTCAGCTTTATCTATCAGGAGTGGTGAATACATCAGTTTCAGTTTATCTGTTTGCCTCTTTGTACTTGAAACCTGTGTTGTGCTGAAAGTTAATGTACAATCTTACATAACAAAAGTGACTGTGTCACTTTGCAAAGCGATAGCAAATATTTATACTCACCGGACAGCTGCTCTGTTAGGGAATTTAAAGCCATCACACTCTGAGAAATAATCTGTTTGCTTTGCACCGCAGCCAACAAACATGGGAACTTGGGAAATGGGTTTTTGACTTTATCTCAATTTTACAAAATATAATATGTACATATTTTCCACTCCCTATTTACATCCATTTCCCTCTCCACCTCCTTCTTTGCCTGTGTCCTTTCCAGATAAGTATATTCATGACCCACCTATCTAACTATGGCAATGATCGACTGGGTCTATACACATTTGTCCACCTGGCCTCCTTCCTTCGCTCATGGACAAACCTGAAGCTTCACACCCTCCCACCACTCCAGCTTGCACACAAGTACTTCCAGCTCTTTCCTGAACAAAGAAACCCACTCTGGCAGGTGTGTTTGCTATGGTATTTTCCCACAGGTATGGGCTCGTATTGGTGCTCACATTTGTACAGTTTTATCAGTGCTGTTGGGAGTAATAAGAAGTTCTCATAACTAAGATTAAAACATATTCCTGAGGAAACAGAAAAATAAATCCCAAAATATTCCGGTGTACAAATCTAATGTTAGATTAATAGTTTCATTTTCAGAAAACGTTATTTAGGTGGTCTTTACTTTGGTTGATTGAAAATGTTTTTACTTGTGTGTGATTATGATTTTTGTTTGAACAATAAAAATCTGAAGCGTTAATTGTAATGTTTTATTTCAAATATGATACTTTTAATAGTATTGCTAAAGATGTACAGTATATTTGCCTACATGAATTTGCAGTGTCTCATGAGCAGGCTGTGAGCTGTATGCGTAAAATGAAAAGCTTAACTTATGCTGCAAATCCTCCATGATATGGATTTTTAGGGGCGTGTTTGTGTTTCTGTGTATAATATGCACATGACTGCTTTAACCTCTAATCCTTTTTTTCCTGTGCTGTAGAACCCATGTGATGACAAGCGACATAAAGACATCTGGTCTAAAGAAAAAACCTGTGACAGATTACCCAAGTTCATGGTAATAGGGCCACAGAAAACAGGTAAAGATACAGGGGAAAAAAAGCACACAATCAGACATGCACATGCAACAAAGAGGCTCCTTCTGTGTGCCCAGGTGTCTGGAACTACCACATCAGAGTCTATTCATTTAATCCCCCTCACTCCTGCGGTCCTGTCAGAGGCAGACAAAGGAGGAGGCTCTTACCACCTTTGTTCCACCCACATGTGATCTACTTTAGATGCACAGATACAGAACCTCTCCCCTTTTCCCATTTTCTTTCAGTGTGTCTCCACCAAAGAATTAAAAACAAGGAAGTGTGTTTACATTGGACGAGTCCTGCCTATTGCCTCTGTGTGAATTTAGAAATCTAATTGCTGGTGTTTGGTGTGAAAGGTTAGGAGGTTCTAGCTGGTAATTAACCAGGTGATAATCTCCCAAATGGGAGGACGGGGTCATTATAGCAGCATTAGCAACCCAACAGCAACAATTACAGCGCTGTATATCCTCATTGTGTTAGAGGGTATGTCAGAGATGTTGGAACAAATGGGAAACAAGATGAGAGAGAAAAGTAGCAGGTTGTGCAGGAGATAGTGTGAGGGGGACTGGGGGAAAAGAGAGCTGCTCGGGGCAAGACAGAGGGCATGACCAGCGCCCCAGTGCTGATTGGTGTCAAATGGTTTTAAATCATTTGATGGGTAGGCCTATGATCACTGCACACACAAACACACACACACACACACACACACACACACGCACACACATTCACATAATCAGTTCTCAGCAAGATATAAATCTTGCACAGGGAAAACTCATCCAGTATGGATCAGTGGATGACAGCTCTCACACACACTGATGAATACACACACACACACACAGACACACACACAGACTACTCTCTCCTGAGCTGAATTAACAAGCCAGTTATGAATTATGCCCTTTCTTCCAGGAACGACAGCACTTTATCTCTTCCTACTCATGCATCCCTCCATCTCCAGCAATTTCCCAAGTCCAAAGACTTATGAGGAGGTCCAGTTCTTCAACACCAACAATTACCACAAAGGAATTGACTGGTGAGAACAGACACAAACACACACATCCTAACCACGACAACTGTTCTTTGTCTTTGCCTTTTATTAGTCAGTGCTTAAGGTGAAATGAAAGATTACGTTGTGAAGTTGTTATGGATTTTCCTATGTCTTACAGACTTGATTGATCCATTAAGCAGTTCAGAACAGTTCAACAATGTCTTCCAAATGATCTTTTAAGCCTGCAAACATAAGCCAACAGACATATGGCTGCCTAAATTGACCCATAAATGGGTTACTTAGCTGACAGAGACACAGCTGGTGCATTCTGCAAAGTAATCCATAAAATCCAGACTCTGGAAATTCTTCATTAAACATTGTTTAAAATATATCAAGTTTATTTCAGGATCATTGTCTAAGCAGAGATAAAGGCTATAACTTCGTGACTTTAGAAGTGACTTTGAAAAAAAAAATGCTTAAATTCAGCTGGGTGAGTTTGCAGTGATGATTAATGCTTGTGCGTGAGGGGTACGCCTTGAGTGTGTGCATATGTTTATATGACTTCTTAATTTTCCCCATGTCTGTTGCCTCAGGTACATGGAGTTTTTCCCCGTGCCCTCCAATGTTAGCACAGACTTCTTGTTTGAGAAGAGCGCCAACTATTTCCCCTCAGAGGAGACCCCACGGCGAGCGGCTGCCCTGCTGCCCAAGGCCAAGATCATCACCCTGCTCATCAACCCTTCTGACAGGGCCTACAGCTGGTATCAGGTAAGTACTGTGCACAAACACACACAGAAAATATTAGATGCCTTTGACGCCTCACATATTATTTTCAACTTTCTACAGTTGCCTGCTTCATCTGCTGCATCTCCGTACTAATTTAAAATTGAATTCTTTATCCAAGACTGTGCTTGGAGTCGCTTGTAAGTGCAGAGTTAATGAGCCTAATTATCTATATATTTATCTATGAATATCATTATAGGAAATGTCACAAGATCCTAATATCATCTCCTTAAGCCTGTTTAATTAATGAGATATGAATGTCAACTATGTGCCAGCTTAAATGTTATGTCACTGACCAAAATGAAAACACTCTCTCATGGAAAGATGTGAATGTATTGCTCGTCCAGAGTATTCTGTGAAGCTTATTTGGTCATTGTGACCCCTCTCCAGCATCAGAGAGCTCACGAGGACCACGCAGCACTACGCTTCACCTTCTATGATGTCATCACTGCAAAAAAGGGTGCACCAGCTGAGCTGCGGTCCCTGCAGAGCCGCTGTCTCATCCCTGGTCTGTACGCTACACACCTAGAGAGGTGGCTCACATACTACCCTGCTAACCAGGTATGCACAGTCACAGACACAGGGGTATGCATACGCACGTGCAATTATAGAAATTTGCTTTTTGAATTTGTGCTCGTGGTAAAAGGGCATGGCTGAAACAATGGAAATTACGTCCTCATTTTAGTGTTTAGATTCTGCCTTGAGGAACCAGTAAGAAAAACAATTGTAAACTGGTCTTAAAAGTCTGAGTTCAGTTTTCCATTAAAGTGTCATTAAAGTGGATCGTGTTAAATTGAGCACATGATTGCATCTGTGTGTAGCTGATGATCATAGATGGCCATCAACTGAGAACTGACCCCGCAGCAGTGATGGATGAAGTTCAGAAGTTTCTTGGAGTCACTCCTCAGTTCAACTACTCCCAGGCCCTTACGTAAGTCTCTCCCACGGCATGCCAACTTCTTTCTATTTCTCTTAGGTTCGGTCATCACTGTCTTCCATTACTGGCATGCTGGAGTAACTGAGTGTGCGCTGTGGTAGAAATAATTCAACAAATTAAATCTATAACAAGCCCCCACCCCCACCCGAAATTTGTGCAAAGCCTGACATCTACTGGTGAAAACTGGGAATGTTCTACACTGGCCCTCTCTTGATGTAAGCACAACAGTGACATACCTGTTTCTTAAGAGTTATTAAATGCCACATTCAAAGGAAAGAAAACCTGTCCGTCTGTTTACAACAGAGGTAATATAGAGGATATGTGTAGATGGACGTGAGATAGGAAAGAGAATCTAAATCTAAAAGAAGAAAGTGGCAGTAACATGATGAGTGGAAGAAGCTGTTTATGTGCAAAAGACAGAGGGAAGCTTCCTGAAAAAATATCTTTAAAAAGTATGTCTGCTGCACAGTGTCAATCCAAAAAAACTAAAATAGCAACAATGCCAGTGCCAGTTACCAAGATAAATAATGAACACATCCATTGCAGTCTTTCACAGTGGATAAAAAAAAGCATGTGTACTGAGCAAGTCAGAAAGATTACTTCATACATGATGTTTCCAACCTCAAAGACAGCACTTTGTAGAGATATACTAAAATGTCTTCACACGTGTAGTCACTAAAATGACCAAGATTTCATTTTAAATAATTAATATATTTTAAAAACAGTTTAAATCGCAATAAAGATATATGTAAAATACTGCATATCACATATTTTAAAATACTGGAACATCTAATGTGTTGGAGTAGCTGCCTCAAATATGCATGTCAACCAAACTCTCTAGAGCTGGGGTAACAAATATACGGCCAAAAGCGGCCCGCTCCAGGAGCCAATCTGGCCCACTGGCCGGTTTTTGAAAGTGTGAAAATTGCAGAGAAGAAAAGCACAATTTTTGTACTTTTTACTGCAGTTTGCACCAGGAAGCATTGTGCATCAAAACATTAAAAATTGATCAAGAAGGTGTTTGTAAGAGCTGACTTCTTACTGACAAAGACAGTACTGATGGTTTGCCATATCTTACTGAAGCAAGACGATTTTAAGACAAGGAGGATCCTTGTTGTTATCTTTCTTTGTAATGACGGAAGATTGAATGTGGAAAAAAGGACAAAATATTGTTGAAATTACTTTTCAAGACATGTCAGGCTGTTTATTGCCATCCATCTGGCGGGGCACACCTTGGACATGTTATCAGTCTAACACATTTTACCTGTTTTGTAAATTGATTATTTATTAAATCTTTTATTTTTGCTTAATTAATATTAAATGGTATAACTGGTCTGGCCCACTGGCGATCAAGTTTAGCTGCATGTGGCGCATGAACAAAAATGAGTTTGACAGAGTTTTAATATACATAACTCAAGAGAATTAGCTTTCGCCTGCGGATGCTCTGTTTCAGCTCATTCTCCATTAGAGATGTTGCATTTGACCTTTACATTTTGGAGGAGTGCTAAACTGTTTATTTCTCAAGCACCACTCATCAGAATGCAATCTGCCTGCAAGCCCTCGAGTCTACAGACAGGGACATCTAGAATTTGTAGCTCAGACTGGGACAGAGTGCCTCTGTCTTGGCTCACAAACCCACATGCATACAAATAATTTGTAAAGAGATGCATTTTGACAGAATAATAAGGAAGCTGTGTGTGTGCTTGCAAGGTTGCGTTTTGGCTGAAGACTGAGTTACACAAAAGCCTAATCTTTCTTTTCTCCTTCTCATTCTTTTGACATGGCAGCAGTCTGACAGATCCTCAACAGTGGAGCCTATTTATTTAATCCCCCTTTCATTTCTTCCTCCTGTCCTGTCAAAGGAAAAATTGAAGAAGAACCACTTAACTCTTTTTATACTTCTATATCCACTGATGCATGCAAATAAAAATAAAAAAAATATTTGCATCTTTCAATCATATCCACATTAGCCCTTATCCTCCATCTGTCAAAACCAGTCAACCACAATATTTATCTTTTTTTTATCTCTTTGTCACCTCTCTTTTATTTACGCTACTGTAATGTGTGAAAATAAATCAGCCACAAGATTAAACCCACCTAATATTGTGTATGTCTCTCACTGAAAAAAACTGATCTGACCTGTCAAGGTTATGGACGCAGGAATTCTCTGGCACTGGTACATTGGCAGCTGATCCTGTGGGTCCTGTGCGGTGGGTCAGTTTCTGTCTTAGGGGGAGGCCAGCCACCCTTCACCCTTCAGAGAACGCTCATTTCCACCGCTTGTATCTGCGATCCCATTCTTTCAGTCAGTACCCAGAGCTCATGACCATGGGTGAGGGTATGGGCGTAGAGCTATAAGATAAGCCATATGATAGATTAATTGAAATTAGCTTTACTTTTGAGATGGGGTTTCCTTCAATGGTATACATGCCCACTGACCCATACACTCAAGGGTTCTGGTGGCTCTGTTATATTATCCACATGTCCCTTTAGAGGAAAGATTTACTGCAGATCAGTATTCACATTTTTCGGAGTAATTGCATTTGTTCTTCAATTAAATAAGTCCTACCCTGATGGAAATGGTTTCTTCCAGGATGATTATACCCCTATTCAGGACATGAGGGGTCACTAATGGTTTGATGAGTATAAAAATTTGATGGATCACATGCTGTGGCCTCACTGTTACAGATGTCAATCCCGTTGGAGATTTTGGCCTGACATGTCAGAAAGCACTCTCCACCAGAATCATCAAAATCCACGGGGGAATGTCTTTTGCAAGAATAGTGTCCAAACCCTCCAGCAGAGTACAGTAATTTACAAAGGCACTTTGCTGTGAAGGTCACCCACTATCTTCTTGTCTGCAAGGGTTTGCCTCATCTCATAACATCAAGGCTGTGTGTGTGTGTGTGTGTGTGTGTGTGTGTGTGTGTGTGTGTGTGTGTGTGTGTGTGTGTGTGTGTGTGTGTGTGTGTGTGTGTGTGTGTGCTAATTTCAATGACACAAGGAAAACTTGAGACCTAGTGGAGAAAATGATATTGAGGTATTTAGTTCATTAACACATTTCTGCATCACATTTGAGGTCACAAAA
Source organism: Archocentrus centrarchus (assembly GCF_007364275.1). Lineage (NCBI taxonomy): Eukaryota > Metazoa > Chordata > Actinopteri > Cichliformes > Cichlidae > Archocentrus > Archocentrus centrarchus. Next base: position 19,317,116 of record NC_044346.1, on the reverse strand, counting down.
AGCAACACATTCATTCATCATTTCCCAGGGGCATTATGTTCCATATTAGAAACTCTGTTTTCTGATGCCTGCTCTTTTCAAGTGCAAGATTGCAGTTAGTCACTCTGTACCTGAACACAAATACAAATTAAATACACAAATGCGGTGATTAAAGTAGATTATTCAAACATACCATTTAATATTTCCAAGTTTCCTTCTCTGGGGCATTTTTTTTCACAGAATAAAGAAATGCAATATTTCAGTTTTTTCACCACAGAAGAGGATTACTGTATTAACCAATCAATAAACTGCACTTCTTCCCACTGTGCGAGTACATTAAGAGAGGGCGAGAGCAAGCGAGGTGAAGAGAGAGTGTGCATAACAGAGATGATGTGACAGAGAAAGCATGTGAGCTGAATGCAACATTTCTGTTTAGCTTGTGCTAGGAAGATGTGTTCTTTTTCAGGTATGGCTGCTAAAAAAAAAAAAAAAGGAGCACTTTCAAATATCATGGCCTTGACAGCAACATTGAGATTTTTATTTATTTTTTAAATAATAGATTTTTTTTTTCCCACTCTTGTCACAGCTTTGACCCTCAGAAGGGTTTTTGGTGTCAGCTCCTTGAGGGTGGAAAGACAAAATGTTTAGGAAAAAGCAAAGGAAGGAAGTACCCCCCTATGGAGCCAGAGGTAAGTTTATTTTAGTTTAATTAGAACAGATTTATGCTCATGGAAAAACTTACATGAATAAAATGTTTGAAAACAAGACATGGAGAAAAAAGAAGAAAGAGCAGCCTGACTGATTGACAGTGACAGCCCACAATCCCCTCTATCATTGTGGCAAAATTTCCCATAGGACAGCAATAGGATGGAAACTGTCACCCAATCAGACCCAGCCAGAAACTTACAACCTAATCATGAGGACTCGATAGTGACACAACCCCTGTGAGAGAGAATGGGATGGAGGGAGTAAGGCAGAAGGAGAAAATCCAATCCATAAATCTTTGTCCTGGCTACTGAGTCCACAGAGGAGACCAAACCTGCAGACAATGAATCACACGTTTGCTCTCACATGAAGACAAACAGATAGATACAATTTGTCTTCCCACATGTACTCACACATGGCTAATGGCTGTGCCTCACTGTCACCTATAATTAAACAGTTTTTGAGTTTCCACCAGGGGTACGAAAGTAGAGGACAAAGTAGGGATGGGGAGGGAGGAGGTAACGATAGGGAGGAGAGACAAGAGAAGCAGAGAGATGAGGAAGTCACACAGGGGACGAGAGATATAATGGATCTCGTGCATCCTTCATGTAATTTTCTTCCTTTTATAACTTCATTTTTTAGCTCTGTTCATACCACTTGGCACTTAGTGGCCCTAAAGTCCTACAGAGGAGAAATAAACTAATCTTGCTTTGTGGCTCATCATTAATCTCTCTCTCTCTCTTTCTCTCTCTGTATATACCCAAAATGCTTATCCCTCATTTTCAACCCATTTTGCACCTCTTGTACTTCTTTCCTTCACCTTATTCTTCCCATTCTTCCTTTTCACTCCATGCCTTTTCTGCTTTCCTTCTCATTTCAACAACTTTCCCGTTTACAACTTATCAAATCCCGATTCACCAACTGTGTTACTGCCTCTCTGTCTCCCTTACTCCCTATCTCCTGCTCTTATCTATTTCCATTCTTCCATTTTCTCTCCCCTGCCACTCTCTTCAGGCACGTGCATATCTCTCCAGGTACTACAGAGAACACAATGTGGAGCTGTCAAAGCTGCTGCATCGGCTTGGACAGCCCCTTCCCTCTTGGCTAAGAGAGGAGTTGCAGAAGGTCAGCAGATTGCTCATCTCACCAAGAAATACAGTATATGCTAGTTGAAATGTCAGAATGAATTAACAGGGTGTTAGACTGAATAGTATCACATACTGTAGTTTCTAATCCTTGGTTTTACTCTGTAACATTCATTTTCATTTCTAAAATGAGCAGCAATTTGATTTGCTTTTTTTCAGTGGAAAACACTGCACAATTCCAGGGAATTGATTTGTTATAACATGGTTATAACTCTGGTTAAAACACTGGTTTAACCACTTTTGGTTAAATGTTTGGGAGGTAGTATTTTATATAAATGTATATACAGTAAAAATATTTTAAAATCAATAAACCAAAACAGATTTTAAAAAGGCCTACTGACTCAGTAAAATAGTGTAAGAGTAGTGAACAGTGCAGTGCAACAATGTGGCTTAGAACGTGTTAAGCATTGTGACAGCACAGAGCTAAATTAAAATAAATAAATAACATAGATATTCAAAGCATACTAAAAGCGCAAAATGTCATAATCTAAGTGGCAGCCTCACCTTTTATTCTCCAGTGCTGTTTTGTTTTGTTTGCAGACTTGAATGTGCTGTATTTTGTCACTCCTTACGAGTCAAAGGCAGGTTTTCCAGTCTGCTGACAGCATTCACATCATGCTCTCTTTTTAGTGATGTGGTTAGCATTTAGATCAATAAGTAAACAAAGTGAAATTAAATTACTTTATCCCATTTCTTTCCCTCTTCCCTGTATTTCCCCCTAATCCCCTCCCTCTCTTTACTGCTTTCTGAAGGTTAGATAACCTTTGCATCTATGAGCCGTGGTTAAAGTCAGGGGGGTCACAGAACAGGAAGCGACTGGGAGCACCTGACCTTCAGATGCACTGTCTGTGGCCTTTTAGTGCACCCTGAGGTGAAAGCAAGGACGGGGGTTGCCTTGTTTTACCGAAGAGCTGTGACGCTGCTGAGAGGAGCAGAAGTCATGAAAGCACAAAGAAACCTTGTGAGCTGAAACAGAACTCTGGGATGGATGGATGGATGGATGGATGGATGGATGGATGGATGGATGGATGGATGGATGGATGGATGGATGTTTCAGGCGAATAGACAGCTCTGATGAAAATGGGACTAAAAGGAAGAACCATATGACAACAATGAAGCAAACTGCGGAGGACAATGAGAATTTGGAAAATGTTTGATGCCCAAAACCTGTTCTAGTGAATTCTTATGCACACCTGCAGTGAATTTGATTATTAATCCTTTTTATTTTATGATCACTTTTAAATTATGTTGCCAGAACAGCGCTGGTCAGCTGTGCGTGGTTCTCATAGACATGACTGCACTATGTTCTGTTCTATGTATCTCCAATACAAAAACATATGCTATGAGGTTCGGTTTTTACCTTATTTTTCCTTTTTCCGTTGCAATGAAAGGGAATAAACAAGGAGGACACATGCATAGTCTCAGGGTGAGTGAAAAGCTGTTACATTTTTGTTTGTTTTTTAGTTTTTCCTTTAAGTAAAGCTAGTTTCTGGTAGATCTGGTAGCTTTGTTCACCCTTAGAGATGTCACTTGTGGCTTTCACTGGAAAGTTTGGACTGTACATGAGTCACTGAAGCAAAGAGAATTGCCTGCTCATTATTTTCCTGTGACAATACATGCAGGGGAATATTGTGTCCATTAGGCAAAGAATGCTGATGATTTCAGCTCTGAGGACTGAGGAGATATGAGTTTGTGGGTGGAAGACTGGCCAAAACCTAGTGGATGTGACAGTTAAAGTAGCTGTGATAACGGCAGGTAGTTTTTGTTTTGTCACTGTCTCAGTTAAGTCTCAACTTCATTTTTTTCCCTTTTAAAACCAGTGGCCTCTTTAGCTTCAGTTTGAATGCAAAAACCCTAAATGTCAAACACAAAAGCCAAAATTAAAGAAATTAATATGACTGACGGTTCTTTAATGAGCATTCATTACCTGATTGACATTGCGCAGGCTCATACCTGAACACGCATTTGTGAACTTACATTATACTATTTCTACTCCTCTAGGTAAGGAAAAACGACAACTTACAGCTCGACAGTGTACATTTACAGCAGTATTTTCCATGAGGTTTTCACTATTAATATACAATATATATAGATTATGAAAGATCTATGACATATTACTGGAGAAACCTGAACCTTTAATCCTTGTCCACTTAGAAGGAAGTGTTCTGTTGGCCCAATGCCTTCCTACGAGATTTTACTTTACTTTTTATTTTCTTTATTTAATAATTTTGTAGTAGAAATGTGGGGTTTTTTGTACTTTTACTATAGTAAAATCATAACTGTTAGTTGTGACATACATTGTGTAATACAAAATGCTCTTATATAGTTAAACTAACTTTATTTAGGTGCATCCTAAACTAGGTCTATCTTCCCTTTGAGCACAGAAAACTAGAAAATGAAGATATTAATGTTCCACTTTCCTTCATTATCTTCACCTAGATCTGCTTCCACCCTGCAATAGGCATTGTGCTTTCAAGGAGCCAAAACTGGCTCCTTTTTGACAGACAAAGATGACTTCACCAAAATCAGCATATGACAAGGGTTTAAACAAGCAAAAAAAAAGATTCATATAATGCATGTGTGCGTTTACACTCACCTGTCACTTTATGTGGTATTGCTGTTCAGCTGTTAACACAAACATCTAATCTGTCAGTGTATTAAGGCACGCTGACATGGTCATCCTGCTGAAGTTCAACTAATGGGGAAGAAAGCTGATTCAAGTGACTCTGAACGTGGCATGGTTCTTGGTGGCAGACAGACTGCTTTGGGTATTTCAGAAACTGCTGATGTGCTGTGATTCTCACAGGGCACATCTCTGGGGGTTTACAGAGAATGGTCCTAAAATGAGAAAATATCCAACGAGCGGCACTTCTCTGGGTGAAAATGCCTTGTTGATGTCAGAGGTCATTGATGCTCAATGGTGAGATTACTGTACTTTTAGCTTATTTGAAGGCAACAGAAACTCAAATAACCACTTTTTACAAACCAAGGTATGCAGAAGAACACCTCTGAAGACCTTGAAGCAGACAACAGAAGACCACGCGGGATGTCACTCCTGTCAGCTGAGAAAAAGGAAACTGAGGCTACAGTTAAAACAGGCTCATAAAATTGGAACAGAAAATTAAAACAACATCGGATGAGTTTTCTGCTGCAACATTTAGATGGTAGGGTCAGAATTTGGAGTTAAAGAAACAAAAAAACAGTTCCTCTTTACATCGATTAAGATAAAGGTTTGATTTTGCGTAGTATTGTAATGTGAAATAATGACCACAGGGGGGTGCTGTCAGACTTGAAGCGTTGAAAATTTTATGTATTTTTGGCCCTGCTGATCTATCCAGAGCTAATCAGCAGGCCCCTATTTCAGGAACCAGGTTCAACAAACTTGATAAGCACTGACATGGGCAACTCTTGAGTTTCTCATTCCAAACAGATGATCAGAGTGAGTTCAGTCAGAGTATACTCACCTTGAGTTAGCGCGTCCATCATCAATGGAGCTCTGATACCAGGATTCATCATGGCAAGGTGTAAATAAGAACAGGGCCTCCATTTTAACCCAATGGACCGAGGATCGTGCGTGTCCGTGTGGAACATGATGGTTATCTAAAAACAAAACAAAACAATAAACAGGAGGGAAGAAAATAGTTGTTTTAATCAGCTCGGTCCACTCTGTCATCTTCATAGACCCAACTTTAATTTTCACCAGATGAAGCCGAATCCCAGTTTTACTAAAAAAAAATAAATAAATAATAAATTTAAAAAAAAAATCTAATTATTTGGCTCAGACCCGACAGGACAAAATGCAGGAGACAGAAAATTCATTTTTATTTTATTTTATTTTCAAATCACAAGAAACAGTCGTCTCCAGGCGCTTTATGTTGTAAAGTAAAAACCATACAACAATTAAAACTGAAACTGAACATAAATATGTGGAGAAACAGATCAGACTCAGTTTAATGATAAATCTGTGTTATTAGTGGCTGGGCATTTTTATTTTTTATTAAATAAAAACAGATTTTGCTGCAGCTTATGACCGTTTTTTGTTATTATTTAGTTGAAATGTAATCCATTGATGGAAGAGCAAGCTCACTTTTTTCTTATTTTTCCTAAATGTAGAATTTCATTAATTCTGTCATTACTGGATAAAAATGCTCCATGAGACTTAGAGAAAAACTGTTCCCAGTTTAAGTATTTCTAATCTGATCTAATGTGAGCTTCACTGATAGGTGACGCCTCTCTGACAGCCGCAGGGGAGATGTTTTACTGAGTTACTGTCAAAGGTCACAGTTCAGTCATAGCTGAAACCAGGCCGGGCAGCTTTACAAGAATGAGAACGAGCTGGGAAATGACTGGAGTCTGAACTGGAGCTGGGCCTTGTCCGGTCTGATTCCGTGATCCTGATCTGTTTTGGATCTCTCCTGCTGCGCACGTGTCCTCGGACACGGTTTGCTGATCCGTCACGGAGCGAATCAAGATTCATACTCTGAATTTCAGACATCATAACTTTCAAACTGTTGACAGCATTTAAGGTACTTTAAATATATTTAGTTCAGTTTTCAAGTCTTAAAATTATTTCAACCTCATCTTCACTCAAACATTCACATCATCTCCAAGATCCAGACATTTTCCCATCACTGACCTTTTACAACACGACAAATGATCAGTGATCAGCGTTCTGCGTCTAAAGCTCTAGACAGTTTCGTTTGATTTAAACAGTGATGCTACAGAAGCTGAAGTAAATATTTCAGAGGAACTGACTGACAGTCTGAAAGCTCCATCTGAGCCAATTATAAATGCGTCATCTAATTGCTGTCTCCGTCCTCATAGCCTATCGACAAGTGGATGCCAATAAAGGCGCCGATGTTATGTACATAACATAACAAATGAAAGTCTAGCCTGTATTTCAGTGCCCGTAAAAACATAAACGTATGCAAATGAACTCGCTCCTCAGACGCTCTGACTTATTATGAATGAAGAAATGAATGGGAGTGTCAACCAGGTGGTTCCGGTGTAACAGGAGGGGTAAAGTCAGCGAGGAGGTTAGGTTCACAGAGCCTGTTATCCCGGTAACTAATTGAGAGTTGAAGTAAACTTTCTCTCTGGAACAAAAAGCCCGAGTTTCCCCCCATTTCATCCCATACTGCTGGATACACCAGAAGGCAGTGTTAGATACAAAAACACAAACCATCCCACTACAGTACTACTGTATTCTGTTTCATGGAAAGCAAAGGTGCTTTGAAACGAAGTACAAAGGTATGATGAGGGTTACTTTAACAGCGTAACAAATCTCGGAGAACATAAACTAACACCAAATGCTGGTGGGATATATTTTTGACAGTATTTTATGGAGCTCCTTCCTGTAACAGCTGCTCCAACATCTTGCCTCGTGAATCAGGAATGTTCAGAAACTGGCAATAATTCCTGCAGACACTGCGTGACATAACAGTGCCATTGTGTGCCAGTGGGTGTGCCTACTTTGGCACTTTTCAGACGAAAAAGAATAAACAAACTGAGCTCCATTGTTCCAGTAGCTGTGACCTATTAGGTGTATAGTTAAGAGAGAACACGTAATATAAAGCATAATAGTATAAATATGTTTTTGACTTTTAAAAAATAAAGCATGTTGAGTCATAGTTCGGTGTCACCAATTAAAAACACAAACTCGGATTTTTTTTAACAAAATTTTAGTTTACCAAGAAATGTTGAAGTACACGGAAACATAAAATATGGTCAGTAAACACCGAATAAGGAGGCAGTGGGTGTTTTTTCAAGTGTAACAGATTGTCTCCTCTGTATTGCCAACATGACAACACTCAGTTATCCTACCAAGATCTTTGTTTTTACACAGAGTCACTCTAACAAATCAACACACAAAATGCTTTGTGCTTTGATTCACAAGGACTCAAGTCCCTTCCTTTGACTGCAATGCTAAGCAGTGCTAAGGACAAATACTGACTGGATAGAAATTACAAAAGCCTGAGAGTTACTAAGACCTGAAATCACACAGAAACTTTACATAAACAAGCATGAAATGAGGTTAAGTCATATTTCACGTTGGTAACATGACTAGAATACTTAACACAGAAGCACTGACTATCATGCCTTAAGTACCAAAAAAGAATTCTTAGTGCAAGTATGCAATATTGTGCTATTACGAACTGTGTCAGCATGACAGCATGCATGTTTACTGTATGCTTTTTTTCTAAAACTGTGGTCCCTTTTCAACATTTTCATAGCATATTTCATGTCATAAATTACAACACAACTTCATAACAAAAGCAAGCACAGAAAACACTGTTTAAAAAAATGAGCAGTACACAACTACATAAACGCAAAGATGCTTGACTTATGGAATATATCATTTGAAATGAAAAGCTCCTAAAAATGTTAAATTATTAAAATAAGTGCTAAAAAAAAAAATACTCTCCTCTGTCAAAAACAAAATACAAAAGTCTTCAAGGAGAAGAAAGTCCAACATTGTCTTTTTTTCCCCATCAGTTTAGTCAGGTTCAGAGAAACCTCAGTGGATTATTGAGAACATGATATCAGGTATTAATCACAGAAATATTCTGTTGTGTAAGTTGCCTTCTGAAAGTCAGTCCTTCTGACTGAGATGCCAATTGTTCAGTTTTATTACTTCTTTTTGTCATCGTGTCCAATTACTTTGCGTATCCAGGAAATAAAAGCAGAGACTTTGGTGTAGACACCAGGTGACTGTTGTGTCCTGCAGGCGTGACCCCAGGATGTGACCCCGTAAACCACCCAACCCCCTCCTGGACGCTCACACACCAATGGACCCCCACTGTCTCCACGGCAACTGTCCACGCGCCTTTCTGAATGGTCGCTGCCGGCACAGAGCATGCGGCTTGTGAAGGCTCCGCGAAAATGCTGCTCGCAGTGACGGCGCGGAAATAGTGACAGAGGAGCCTGCTGCAGGGTCTTGGAGTAGGAATGGCCTGGAAAAGGAGCGAGAGCACAGAATGGGAAGTTTCAAGGCATTCACATTTCTTAATGTGACAAAGGAAGAGAGCAATGGTTCCCAGACATTGTTTTCTAATGACATACAGTAATAGCCTGACTATGGCATGTAGGGGTGAGCAGATGTGTGGAGATACCTGCATAACTACTAGCTTAATTACACACTTTCTACAGACATTCGTGGTTCCTGGGGGACGAACTGCATACCTTCCAACACTTAGGTTTAAAAATACACAGGTTTTTCAGTGTGAGGTGGATGAGTGGATAAATACAACCTTGAAAAGCTGCAATACAGTAGCTAGCAAATGTAGTCCATTCAGCATTAAACTGCCTGACAACAGCCACATACACACTCTATGATGTGTGGGTTCCCAGGTTGTTAAAACTGTATGGACTGTGTGTGTGATTAGGATTGGATTTAAAAAAAATCTTCATAGTATTCATTGTAACCTTTCATTTAATGCCATTCTCAAGAATCTTTGTTTGTTTTAGGACTTTGACATAAATGTATGACTGTATGTGCAAAACAGGAAGTGTTTGCATTGTATTAAGTTCTTTGTAGCATGTGGATTTTATCATTTAGTTCACAATACCAGAGTGCTTTTGATATTTGTGATTATGAAGTAGTGAGCATTACTTTTGCTTTCTAAATTTTGAAACTTAACTGACTCTCATTTATTACATTCTTACGAAGGAGATTAGAGGGCTTAAAATCAGTTTTAAGCTTTCTAGCTAATCCCTCCTTTCTTTCCACATGGCTCCCACTTTGTCTCCTTTAATAAACATTGTTTTTTACATCTGCTACAGCATACAGAGCCAGCTAATGGTCAAACAAGAAGAAGCAACACAGATAATATCCATTTTGGGCTTCCAAAATTGTGTCGTTGGAACACACGCCCAAACATTAGGGAACCACTGCTAAAAACTGAGCCCACTGCTCTGGAGTTGTGGGTGGTTTCTTTCTCTGACCCTCTCCCACACTGTTCCTAACTATCCAAGGCAGCTTAGGGTGGCACATATGTGTAAAATTTGCTTGTGTGTGTGATATCAGAGGGGCACCGACAGCTGTACAGAGCACACACGTCCTCACGCCCTCAATAGCCTGCACCGCCTCACTTAAATAAACTAAACAAAAAGCGCTCTTTCCCACCCACCAAGACAAACACAAAGGTTTTATCACGTGAATTCTACTACTTAGAATCCATGTATGACACACACTCCATTCTTAGTACAGAGTGTGCGTACTTGCATGAGCGCTGACTGCGTACTTTTGAGTCACTGTGATTAATGACATCAGCGTGTAATTTAAAGATGGCTAACAGATGTGCACGTGCACACATGGTCAAGTGTATGGACAGGGACAGAAGATGAAGTCAAACAAGCGCAATTTACTGGTGAGGGACTCATCTTTACTTCATCTGGCTTTGCAGGTGACCTTTAAAAGCACATTCGAATGGCATTTTCCTTCAGGATACGAAACTAAATTTTTCTGCTCTTTGCAGAAACTCAATACAAAACCATTCCTGGGGTGCACTTGTTCCCCTTTTTATTGCCTTATTGTTTCAAAGCACCACTTTGCTTGCTGAGTGTTTTTCTTAACACTCAAAGTCATTTAGAGGTCCCCGTGAGCTTTAAAATAAATATTTTCAATATTTCAAACTATTTTCAGTGAAAATCTAACACAAAACTGAAAAAATGCAAATATCAGATAATTTGAAACCACTTTTAAAGTTGCAAGTTTTTGTTTTATTTTTCGTCTTATTTTAATATACTGTGACCCTGCGGCAATAAATAAATAAATGAAAAAGAAAAGCTGTTATATAGTAGCTAGCAAATTATATATATATATATATATTTATTTATTTATTTGTTATACACATACACACCCTCACCTGTGTCACCCCAGCCCGTTATGTGACAGTTGCTAGCTTGTTTGAGCACTCGCTCTTTCTTCATAGGCAGACAGGCAGGAAGGACATGCCGGCTGAATGACACACACTCTCCCGGTATCTGGCCCACCGCCCCCGGTGACAGATGAACCAAAGCCAGGTCGTAATCATTGCTATGGGAGTGGTAGCTTGGATGGAGGACAATTTGATCAACACCGTACTCCTCTTCATACTCCTCAGGGACCAGGGAGTGGTAATCTCCCACTCTGACTTTATACTGCTTGGTGCTGTTTCCATACCTGCAGAGGGATGAATCGAGTGACGAATGGTGTGTTTGTAACACAAGCAATACTATCATATAAGCTTTTATGAGATCTGGCAGCAACAGTTTAACTACAGTTGGCAAAAGTAAATGCATTTTACACGAAGCTGTAAAATCCTCTAAACCGGCTGCCTCTGAATTTCCGAACACATTTGTAGGTTTTGGTATAAATGTGCAACGTTATTGTAAGAAACAATACAGCCTCAAATCTTTGTGCAACTGTCTTGTTACCACCTCATCACACAAATACTGCAGTAAAACAGGGTTGAGAGATTCTTGCAATACTGCTGAGGTCTAAATAAACAGAATATGACACCAGTGAGAGCTAATCATTCTCTCTGTGTGAAGGTGTTATTGCTTGACTCATAGTTTTAAATAGCGGTGTTTCACACAGCTTCCAGTTATTTCTTAGAGGTGTTTGGACTTTTTGAAATAGAAGGGGAAATACATAGAAGAGAGGAGGAGTGAGCCTGACACAAAGAAATGAGGAAGAGAAGAAGAGTGAAAGAAGGCGGCCTGTTGATCATGACTGTGTAGTTACACACGGTGCAGTGTTTCCAGTAAGATCTCTTGACCTGGGAATGTCACCGCATTCTTGGCAGAGCAGAGACACTGCTGATCAGCCTTTTCACTATGTGAATCTTTTTGCGCACACAGGCGCGAAAGTTTTGATATCCACACAGTCACACATATTATTAAAAATAAATTGAATCTAGAGGCACAAGCAACCAGGCTTGATCCTGCACTTAAGACAAAATCTCCAGATTAGCATGGATCTTTCACATATTGCTGTTGTTGCTAAAATCTGTATGTAATATTAGTGTTGGCAAGCCTGTGGCTGTACAGTTAAAAGGTCAACACAAATGAGGCCAATTTTTATTAAGGTACTAAGGGCAATAAAATTAAGCTAGTAAGGTTGAACAGCTTTACTTAAACATTTCATATTTAAAATCACCCACACTTGTGAGCAAAAATCAAGCAAACACAAGTGAATGGACCGACTTGTTCATCCGATTTCTCTGGCCTGTGAGGGCTGCGTGGTAATATATCTTTGTTTGTTGCTGTGTGTAACTTTGTGATTGTGTATGCATCACTCTATTTTGGTTAGAGTATACTGAATGAAAGGTGACACTGAAGTCGGAAGTCTTTACATCTCTTTGTCCTCTGGCTTGCGTACAGCAAATTTCTTTTCAAAGCTGTCATAACTGAGGCTAACAGCTTGAGACATTGTAAACCAATATGTAATCAGGAAGATAAGAGAAGCAGCAGAGATCTATGTACATGTATCAAATAGCTGCCCTCTGCATACTCCATGGCAGCCACTGAAGACTTAAATAGCTGAATTGGTTATCTGTGAATTCTGTGCTCACCATTTCATGTGTCACTTGCTAGACTGTTTAATGTGTTTAATTCCTGTTTAATGTGAATTTCAGTGTATGCAGATGGCAAAAGAGTTGCAATAACTGGTCATAATAACTTTGGTTGTGCTGCAGTCTCCAACATCTGTTTTTCCCTAGTGTGACGGTGGCTTGTTTGATGTTGCACCTAAACAAACCTATCATCTCAAAGTATTTATTAGCCAAACAAGTTCAGAGCAAAACAGCACAAAAGATGTCCACAAACCTGAAATGAAAAGCACCTTGAGGTGACTGTAGTTGTGATTTGGCACTATATAAACAGACCTAAAGTGAACTGAAACAGGTTTTAATGTCTCTATGCTATGAAGCAGCAAGCAATGTGTTTCTAATATTAGATAAGCTTGGCTCTCAAGTCTGACAACTCAGTCCCACCCTGCAAGATGAAGGAATGAGTTCCTTAGGTTTCGTTCTCATTAAGCTGTGGCTGTCTGAATTGGCAGTGAAAGTGGGGCCACACATGATATATTAGAAGTTTTCTCTTACAAAGCAAAATCATTGAAACCTTGGTGATTAACTAATCACTAGGTAATCACTCCTAGAAATCCTAAGCATTGTTAATTTGGAGCAGTTTCTGTGTTCTTTTAAAGGAGCAGAAAGCAGAGGAGTTCTTGCAGATATGGCCTCTGACAGTTAAAGTGGTCTGGGAATGGCTTGGGAAATGGCACTGGGAAAGATTTAGTGAAAGATTTCTTCCTCTCTGTAATATGGAAATACTGGGATTTATAGTCATGCAGCTTCTGAGGTCTGTAAGAGGTTATTGTTCTCCCACCAAACCCATGGAACTAAAAGCAGGTAACAACCATGAGATATTATCTGCAAAATAAAGCCTGACAACCCAACATGTACTGTGCAATCATTAAATGTGGACTCTTTGTTTTTCCACTGCCTTCTCTACTGTACGCACTGAGTGATAGATTTTAGGTTTGTGGCACCATGTGGAGGCCCCAGGTCCAGATGAAACTGAGATGAAGTAATGGCCTTTCTCCCTGACACCTGCACCACAACCACAGCCAAACCACCACTGATTAATGCTCACATGTTGAGTTCTCAGGCACTCTATCAGTCTTGAGCATGTGCACACATTGTGTAGCTGATTTGGGGTGAGTTCAAACATAAAATTTTATGCAAAACATCTTTAACATTGAAGACACAGGCAGAGCAAAACGTATGCGTAGGCACACTCCACATTTACACTTCAAAATATATGCAATATATATAAAAAAAAAAAAGTAAGTGCATTTGAGTATTAGCAAATGTGTGTTTTTGACCTTTTGAAGCAGTGTGCTGAGGTGAGAACCCAGCAGGTGTCAATAAGTGTTGCTCCACAAACCAACCTCCCGTCTCCTCGAGAGCCTCGCAGACGAATGGCAGCCTGCCATGGCCAACCACCCCTATAAACAAACACAAACATGCCAAACATGCACGCATACAGGTGCATATAAATAGACAAGCAAATATGTAAGTAAACAATAGCGTTAAGGTGCAAATACAGAATTCACACTACAGTGAACCCTCGTTTATCGCGGGGGTTACATTCGAAAAATAACCCGCGATAGGCGAAATCCGGGAAGTAGTCAGCTTTATTTTTTGCAATTATTATACAGTACTATAGAAGGAAACCAAAGATCAAAACCTGTTTTCAAGCCGAACACATTCTGTGCTGGACAGAGACGAGGGACGGAGGAGATTGATTGACAGCCAATCAGGATGCAGAACACAATGCGCGTTCATACACTGTTAAAAAAAAAAAAAAAGCATAAAAAACTGCACTAAAAAAATCCGTGAAACAGCGAGAGGTGAAGCGCGTTATAACGAGGGTTCACTGTAATGGATTTTAATCTTATTCAGATAAAGTTGAAAATTATACTACATGTTATTTTACTGTGTTTTAATGTCAACCATAATAGTATTGTCCTATGATTCATAAAAGCAAAGCCACAGATAAATGTCAAAGATTTTGACAGTAAAACTGTATTTCCTCACATATAGCTTCAGATCCGTTGTTTTCCATCGAAGATTTGCTGACTTGAAAATGTGACCATTATTCTTTATTCTATATATCTCTGACAGGCTTTTTCCATGCTGTTATTAATCCCTGCTGTCCCTGCCAACTTACCTCAGAGAGTTTTCTCCTCCTATGATTCGCCGCTGGCGTGTGTGTATGAGCCGCAGACCACAAATTGAGTTCACAGGATCTGACAGAGACAAAAGAGGGACCAGTGGTTGTGTATATATGAGAACCCGTGGGAGGGTGATGATTGCTAAACCATACATTTCAGCTCCAGTGTTGGTATCATTAAATGTTTAGTCTGGTCAAAAAAACATAATTCTTCTTTTCTTACTAAACATGAACCTGAAATCAATTAAGAAATAACTAAATAAAGAGATCATTTTCATACTTTGTGTCTATGTGATGTTCAAATCTACAAGCAATGGAGACAAAACACAGCCCTGCACCGGTAATGTGAAAAATGGTAGCATTAGAACATGTGCAGGTAATAGAGAGCATTGTGTGAGTCTGCCCTGATGTGCCACAGACAGGGTGAAGCAATAACGCTCTCCATTTTACCATGTGGATATACCCAATCACTGAAGTCCCATACTTTCTACTCAAACTTTAAACCCTAGTTCTTTAATCAGCCATTCATATCTTTTGAGTTTTTTTAGTGTCTGTGACATTTTTCTGGTTTCCATATAAATAATAAAAGCTCCATTTACATTCAGAGCATCTTAAAGTGAAAAAAACAGCTCCTGACTGACCTTTAACCACTTTATAGCTGGGCTGCGATGCTCCATAGTCACATATGACCCCAGCGTCCTCACTGTGGCGGCAGTTGTGCGTTCCTGGAACCTGCTTGATACAATCAGCCAATGAAAGCTCCTCCCCAGTGCACTTCACATTGTCCACATGGATGGGCCCCGTCCCTTCACCGAAGTACGCCATCACGCGGGCCTTTGCCACGCCACTTCGGAGAACAGACGTACAGACATTTCACTGCTTTCTCAATTATAGAAAACAAAAACAACCACAGGCAGAACTGTCCAAAAAGCAGCAACGAGAAAGTATGTGCTGCAAAAATACAGCTATTTGTAGTCATCTTTTTTTTTAACAGATGTACTTTATAATAGAAGCAATTAAAAAAATAAGGTGAAGCTTGAGAAGCTTAGTGATAATATTTAAAGATCTGATGGTGAGAGACAGTATTTTATTGTTCTGAAGCAATGGCAAAGTTCGTGTTGCCATCAGTGAACCTGACAGGCATGAAGTTCTACTGAAGCCACAGTGACTCAAACTGTATTATACCCTTCATCTGATTGGTAATAGAAAACTATGTGGAACTGTGCAGGAGCTTTGCACCGTGTTTTCTGCATTGGTGTTTGGGCAAGCTGCAACAATTTAAAACTCTGACAATGAGCTTCTGCTAGTATTTGAAGTGGAAAATGTCTGTTATGTAACAGTGTAATGAGACATATGTGAGCTATGCCAGATTTATGTTTTTTCTTTCAGCTGTAAACATGACTGACATGACCGACAAGGTTATTTCCATCTCATTCCATTTCACCTTTAAATGGCGTTACAGTTGAAGACTCAGGAATGCAGTGAGTGTAGAAGTATAGATGGTGATGACGTGTTGGTTTAGATTTTATGGTTTGAAATGCTCAGGCTGTGACATAAACCAGGCCAACAAACTTTTACAATAACAAAACTTTGTACCATTATGTCACTCCTGACTTTAATTAGCAAACAGCTAACACACACTAACCTGTAGGATGTACTTGTGTAGGCAGAGGCTGTGACTGTGAATTTAATTAAGATCACAAGATAACTGAAAGAGAGGGTCTTATGTTGGATCCCTAGAGTTTGGTGGGTGACAGGTCTTGTATCCCCAGTCATCCACTGGGAATCTCATGTCTCTTACTGAGACACCTCGTGTTGGGTCTGCGTCTTCCACAGATCCCTAAGCAATACTTATACACATAGAAAGTGACCCCCCCTGAGTTGCTTGGAGCTACACCTAAAGACTGACATCATGCTGGCTTGGTGTGTCTCTTTAGCAACACACAGTTAAAGTACACTAACAATCAAAAATACAAAGCATGAGTTACTTTGCATATAAATCACTCAAGTTGGAAAGGGCAGCCAAGTGTTTTGTCAGACATCCTATTTCATGTGGTGACACAAGTATGTCTTGTATTCAGTCACTGTGAATGCACTTATTGTCTGACTGTTTTTGCCAGCCTATTTTATTCTATTGAACAAGGACATGAACCCTTTGAGTTTAAGACTCTTTGTGAAAGTGTATTTGCCAAAGGTAAGCAGCATTAACCCTTTACAGGCCATTCAATTTTAGAAGTATTAAGAGACGTGAACTCTGATTGGTCAAATGCAATTATGTCACGAATTGGAATTTAATTATGTTTCTACAGCCTCACAGAGAGGCATGGGGAAGCCAATTTTGATGTCCACTAAAGTTACCAAATATGGTTCCTTGTCTAATAAAGGGTTAAGCTAGGGCATTCTTTGGAGCTCCTGGAGAAGAACGGCACATGCATGGGCAGAAGCATGCAAACACCACACAGATATGCTCTGCCTGGGCTTGAACCCAGGACCCTCTTGTTGTAAGGCAAGAGCCACCATGCCATAGTTTTAAATAGAGCTGACAGAGATTCTGTCGCATTTGATCATGATGCAGCAAATGGCTGGAGATGGAAAGAAAAAGTTCTCTTTAATACATTATTCTTTTCATGTCATAAACCAAGAGAACAGTATTTAATGTTCAAATACCTTCCGGAAGTTTGCTCTAAACTAATAGTAGGTTTTAATACAAAACTTTTGGCTGCTCCCTTTAGGGGTTGCTACAGAGGATAATCTGCCTCCATCTCGAGCATCCTCTTTTGTCACACCAAACCTCTCTCTGTCCTCCTTCATTACATCCATGAACCTCCTCTGTGGTCTAACTCTTTTCCTCCTGCCTGGCAGCTTCATCTTCAACATCCTTTGTCCAACATATCCACTATCCCTCCTCTGCAAATCATTTCAACTTCTAACCCTTGCAGTCATGCTATGTATATAATGACCTTTCCCCACACCCTGTGTGAGACAGAATGATAATTCTAACATGGCTTTACATGCATTCACCACACTTCCACTGACTCTCACACTTATGAACTCCAGATGTGTCTTTCATCTACAGATGCGTCACAGAAAACTGGGTGACTAAAGGATGAGTATCTTTTGCTAAGGACTGATGAAAAAGAAAATGAAGACAGTTTGTTATAGTAACGTAGTCCCTCGTCATCTCAGTGTTATTGCTCTTGAAAACAAGAAAGCATCTCAGAAGAAAAGAAAATGGGACCTTGGGACAGGCTGTTTAATGCCTGAAACATATCTGATACTTCAAATGGGTCTTTTGCACCATCGGCCTGCCTTTTTTAATTAGATGTTTATTTTTTGTAATAGCTACAGATAAGATCACCAAGAAAAGCTCATACCAAGTATTTTAACATTTCCAAGCAGAAAAAAAAAGAAAGAAACAAATGTAATCTTTTTTTTTAAAGATTTAAAATGCACTGTAACATTTGTACTGTAGATTAGCTGGAGCATTTCAGATGTGTGATGAAGCGTGAAGTGGAAACAGATAATGACTGTGTGATGAGAGAAGTGTGTGTGTGTGTGTGTGTGTGTGTCAAATGCCATGTCAAATGTCAAGTGTTGATGGATTTTTCTAACAGAGTAGACAGTCTGGATTCACTTAAGTGAGCATGTATAGAGAGATTACATTGCAGTTCCACAACATACAGCTAAGCTTCTCTTGAACAATTCACAGTTCCTCTGTTTCAAAATCCTGATCCTGTGCAACACTGTGTACATTTTTTAACTCAATTAGTGGTTTTACTATTTTCATAGAATAATTGAAAGATGATGATCAGATGAATCAAGTTCAAGTGTTAAGTTAGCCTATTCCACTTTTTCCCACATGCATAAACATACATACCTGTAGCCTAACTGTCTGCACACCACCTCAGCATCATGATCGGTCCATCCATCATCACAGACGGTCCCCCACTGACCAGACAGGTAGAGCTCAACACGACCTTCCCTAGGTCTCTCTCCTCCCACTAGCCTTACTGGCACACCTGAAGAAGACACACAAACAAATTAAGCTGGTAATACACTCCTGATCAAAATCTTAAAACCAGTTAAAAAAATTGCAAGAATTTGCATTTTGCACTATTGGATCTTAAGAAGGTTCTAAGTAGAGCTTCAGAATACAAAAAGAAGAAATCGGCACAAAAGACAAAAACTTTTGAGCAGGGAATTTTTTTGAAAACTGCATTTACACTCAAACATGATTTTTTCAGCTGATCAAAAGTTTAAGACCACAGCTCAAAAAAACCCCAAAAACCCCCTCAAAAGAGAAATCAAAAAGTGTCAAAAAAAGGACTCAGTAATGAGTAGCTCCACCATTCTTGTTGATCACTTGAAACAATCGTTTAGGCATGCTTGATGCCAGTGTTTCCAGGAGGCTAGTGGGAACGTTGCTCCAAGTGTTGAAGATGGTTTCACGAAGGGCATCCACTGTCTGGAACTGATGTCCATTTTTGTAAACTTCCCTTGCCATCCATCCCCAAATGTTCTCAATCGGATTTAGATCAGGGGAACATGCAGGATGGTCCAAAAGAGTAATGTTATTCTCCTGGAAGTAGTCCTTTGTCAGGTGGGCATTGTGAACTGCAGCATTGTCCTGTTGAAAAACCCAGTCATTACCACACATTACCCCCCCCCCCCCCCCCACCGTGCCGTGTAAAATATCTCAGATCTCGTTGTCATGCCAGTAACGTTGGAAGGCATCAGGACCATCAAGGTTAAATTTTTTCTCATCAGAGAAGACAACTTCCTTCAAACTTTCAATGTCCCATGTTTGGTGCACCCTTGCAAAGTCCAAATGGGCAATTTTGTGGCGTTGAAGAAGACGTGGCCTTTGAAGACATTTTTTGTTTCTGAAGCCCTTCCCTCGCAGATGCCGTCTGATGGTTATTGGGCTGCAGTCGGCACCAGTAATGGCCTTAATTTGGGTAGAGGATCATTCCGTGTCTTGACGGACAGCCAATCGGATCCTGCGGCTCAGCGCTGGTGAAATTTTTTTGGGTCTACCACTTGACTTTTTGTTCCATAACCCTCAGGATCATAAAAAAAAATGCAAAATGACTGTCTTACTGCGTCCAACCTCAGCAGCGATGGCACGTTGTGAGAGGACTTGCTTATGCTGCTCAACAATCCTACCATGTTCAAAGTCAGTGAGCTTTTTAGCTTTTGCCATCAGGAGGTCTTGACAGTGTAAAGACTTGACAGAAAATGACATGGAATCCAAATTTTTGCACAGCTTTTGGCTTTTAAAGGCTATGTTCTTAAACTTTTGATCAGCTGAAAAAATCATGTTTGAGTGTAAATGCAGATTCCCTGCTCAAAAGTTTTTGTCTCTTGCGCTGATTTCTTCTTTTAGCATTGTGAAGCTCTACTTAGAACCTTCTTAAGATCCAATAGTGCAAAATGCAAATTCTTGCAATCTTTTAACTGGTCTTAAGATTTTGATCAGGAGTGTATATATACAGTAAATATGCCATTCGGATTTAGTTGACTGAAGTTGTCTAAAACCCAGAATCTCGAAATGCTCAAATGCACACACCAAAAACAAACCCAATCCTCCAGGCAAACTTGTCTGTTTTCTTACACAAAACCACCTTTCACCCTCTGCCTGTGGATGTGTGTGTGTGTGCGTGTGTTATTTTCACTGGCTCTCTACTTTTCACACACACTCTGTCTTGTTCTTTCTCACTTTCAAGTGCTGTTCACTTACTGTTAATCAAATCAGTCTGTGCTTTACATTGAAATGACGTATTAGTTGTGATGCCAAGATAGGCGCGCGTGCGCACACACACACACATTTAAGTGAATACTAATGTCTTTCCCATCTGCAGACATTTTCAGGATCAGTTTACATCCTTTCAAAGTTTCAGCTAAATCGGATTTTTTTGATTGCCACTGAATCAATATACCTGAGACAGAAAGAAGAAAGATTTTCTCATGGAATTTTCTTTCCTTTTTTTAAAGAGATCATTTTAGAGATATTATCATTTCTTATGTGTTAAGTAGTTTTAGTCTAAACATTCCTAAGCACAAAATCTCAGCATGAAATTATTCTGGCTGTATGGAGTTAAATGAAATGCCAAAAATTCAGTCATTCTGCTAATGATTGCACGTTTTGGGACACAGGGATTTTAGAAGGGTGAGATTAGGGTAGGGAGAGTTAACTGTGGGAATGTTTACATCTTAAATGGCGTTGGTTATGGAGGAAATGTTTGTCCTCCTTCGAAACACAAACAGTTCTTCCTCTCTTGGAGTACACACACACACACATGCAGACACAATTGCGTTTAATCACCCAGAGAACATTACTGACCTTCATTTTCTTGAGACTTACCCCAATCATAATCCTAACCCCATCCTCCTCAACTGTAACCTTATGCCAACATTAACATAAAAATTCAATTTTAATCAATGGGTTTTGTTCAGAAAGGACGCAGGTCTCCTCAGTGTGACTATGTAACCGTATTTATATCCCCACAGCATGAGTAATAAAACTAAACATAAACACACACGCGCGCTACATTACTGCTCTGACACGGCCCTAATATGATGATCTATCACAACAGAGAGTTAAAGGCTGAGTGGCTGGTTTATCTGGCCTGCCTAGCTGCTTTTTTCCCTTTTCCAAAAACAACACAGTCTGATCTGCCTTCGGCATGCCGAGGGGAGAGGCAGGGATTTGCTCACACATGTAAACACTCAAACACAAACGCACAAACACTCCATAGTAATAACAGAATTCTTGAGTTGCATGTTTGTGGGATGAGAGTGTCCCTCAGGCTATTGCCAAACAGCGTAAGCCACCTACCCCCCCCCCCAAATGAAAAAGCCATTTCAGTTTGTGCATGCGCTTTACACAAAATTCAAAACTGTCCTCACTCAGGATATGAAAAGAAACACACAGTGTCTTTTCTGTGTCATTGACCAGACTTATCAGATTCGTACATGTGGCATTTGCAGAATGATGTGAAATCTGACTCACAACTTTGCTTCATACCTTTAAAGATCTTTGACAGTGTCTGGAAGCTACAGATACAAACTTGATTGATGGTGCTGCTGTTCAGCCCTTCCTCAATCTTTCCGCAAGTTTCTAACATGACTGCAACTATGTCTCATCCTATAAAGAAGTAAGAAGTGCAGTTTTGCAGTAACACTGATCTTGTGTTATGTGATAGGCCAGCCATACGTGTGGACTGGTGCCTGGCAGAAGTTGCTTTACCCTGAGGACTTACTGTAGGTAATGCTTTGCAGTGGAGTCATTTGATCATGATGACTTTACCATCATGCCAAGTTATTAGGTTGGACAAGCCAACTGACAGCTGTGCTTACTAGAGTTAACATGGCCTACATCATTCTGTGTCACTTGGAAAATGTTGTCTTTGTTTTTCTATGCATGACGAGCTCTAATTGTCTGCAGGTTGAGTGCATGTCATGTCATGTAAGAAATCAGCTTACCCTTCCATTACCTGGTTTTATGAAGGGAAGGCAAATTACAAAGACTCTTTAATCATTCTGGGTTCCTGTTTCTCCCGGTCATAAAGTAGGCCTATAAGTAAAAAGCCCTTTAATAATTTATATTTATGCTGCTAAAAGTAAGATGTTCCCACACTTATTAGTCTTCCTGATTACATATGCTTGTCATTCTGCTAAACCTAAAAAGAGGAGGCAGAATTCAGCTTCTTTGAGCTCAGAAGGTCAGTAGTAGTCTGGAGCTAACCTCATATGGGCCATAAAAGTGATTAAAAGTCACATAATGTCAACACTACATGTCAGTA
The DNA here is from genome assembly GCF_007364275.1 of Archocentrus centrarchus. NCBI lineage: Eukaryota > Metazoa > Chordata > Actinopteri > Cichliformes > Cichlidae > Archocentrus > Archocentrus centrarchus. The sequence goes on along the minus strand of NC_044346.1, from coordinate 19,294,759 downwards.
TCCCAGTGAAGACATGTTAAAATGCTCTCTTACAGAATCATGAAAAAACTGGCTGTGACATCCTGAAACCATTTACACCACTGACTATTATATTGTCCCAAACAGAAATATTTATCTTTCTGAAACAGAAGCACATCAGCAATCCCACTGGAGCTTTGTGTTGAATCGATCAAGTTTTACTATTTGTGGTCATGGACAAGGGCCACCAAAGATTTGGGAAGAAAAGGTGAATGAAGATTTCCTTGAATTTCTAAAAACTAAATCATATCAGTATTATTAATCTTCATCCATGCAGATCAAGAAACTGATCCTGGAGATTTTGCTTAAATTAATTTCCTGGAAGATCTGGAAAATAAAACAGGTTAACTGAATCTTGGGGCATACCATAAGTCAAACAGGATGATCTCTACTGGGCAAAGATTGAACAAACATGAGAGAGAAAATAAATCTACTGATGAGCAATACCAAAAGCATTATTATGGACTTAAGAGAAGAGAGCCTTAAAACATAATTAAAAGTGTATTAAAATGCATTTCTTTGCTATGGTTAACTATGAGCCCTGAATGTGTGCATGCCCGTTTCCTACATTTTTTTAGAATAATCCAGCCTACAGCTTTAAGTAGCATTATGCTTCATATATAGTGATATATCTACATTTATGTATTCACATATATACTACTAAAAGAACACTTGGAAAACACAACATATCTCAGTGGGAAAAAGACTGTGCTGGAAGATACAGCAAACTTTTTGGCAATGACACATACTGATGATCATGCAGGAGGAATTGGACTACCTGTGCAACCTCTGTATGGCCTCATGCTACCAGTAGTGACACTGACCCTAAGCAAATCATTAAAAAAACAGTCTGAAAAGATGAGGAGGGAAAAACGTGAGTGGCCTCCAACTGTAAAACCATTCGTGTTTTGGTGGACGCCTCATAGTTGCCCCTCTAGTGTGCCTGTTGTTAATTTCATTAACACCAAAGTAACTGAAACTGATTGACAACCCTCTCTGCTACTTAACTGACCAGATCAATATCTCAGAAGTTGAATTGACTTTATGCTATATTCTGATTTAAAAAGTGTTTCTTTATTTTTTTTTTAAGTTGTGTACATTGTAATATACTAGTACACATGACCACATATATAACCATGCATCTGTCCCATTATATATAACCTTTTAATTTACAGTCTTACTTGTTGGCAGACTCTCTCCATTGTGCTCAGGTCTGCATGCAATGTTAACATCTTCATGGTGTGTACAGTCATGTCGGAGCCACTCCCTCCTGTTACACAGCAATAAGCTAGGTTCTTTTCCTGTGCAGCTCACATCGTCCAACAGAATAGGGCTTGATCCCACCCCGAAGCGTGAGACTGGAGTGCCTAACCCTCCAGGAGGGAGAGTCTCACCCACCCTGCAAGCCACGCATGTAGACACATATCCACAATCAAGCAAACAGTAATAAATTGAAATTCACGTGACTGTGCGTGAATACTTCACATTACCTGTAGCCAAGCTGTCGGCACACCACTTGTGTGTTAGAGTTTGTCCATCCATCATCACACACAGTCCCCCACTGACCACGGTAGAAGATCTCCAAACGCCCCTCGTGGCTGCCGGTACCCCCAACCAACCTAATAGTACCATCTGGAGAGAGATCAAGTGTGACAGACAGAGAAAGGGAGAGAGAGAGAGAGAGAGAGAGAGAGAGTGAGAGAGAGAGACAGAGAGAGAGACAGGGGGGTGGATGGGTAGATAATGGGGTAAATGTAAACATGTTGTATAAGCGCTTTGAGTGCTCAGACAGAGTAGAAAAGCGCACTAGTCCATTTACTATTTATCATAAATGGGTGGGTGGGTACATGAGGTAGGTTGGGTAAGGGTTTGACAGAAAGAGTAATGTCCTTTCATATTTGGATACATTTCTTCCAATATCTGATACTTTACTTTAATCTTTGATCACACAGCTGTGAATAACACTGTGAAATGTAATTTATAATGCTATACTGGATGAAAAGCTCTGGCAAATCCTGTTTGAAATAAGTGGTCAGTTTGTGTAACCAGCATCAGTTCTTGAGAATTCTGCCTTAATCTTCTGGTAGCCTACCAACACAGCAGACTCGTATTCCTCTTCCCCACTGTTTGTTTAAGATGAACAATGGTCAGGTCTCTGTTTTGGGGCCTAGAGTTTCACCTAAATAAATTTGCCATACCTTTTAGAAAGTGGGCATTCTGACTTGATAAAGAAAAACAAGAGAATGCATGAAAGAGATCAATGAACACCTGTCACCTGCACAGTTTCTGAGATACTGAAAGCGTGACAGACAGACAGAAACGTGATCCCTGGGTCTCTCTGCCTCTCGGCAGGCGACATAAAAATAGATGTAAAAAATTGCACCTAATGGAATGCAATATTTGTTAATGTTATCAGTTACACTTACACTTGATAAGTCAAAATGTGGTAAGAGAACTCAACAAAAAAAAAAAACTTTCAGGGTCATGGGAACACACACTTATGTCGCCACCATTCCTGAACAAGCCTCCATTTCTTGATGTTTACAATATCTTTGTAAATGGTAAATGGACTAGTTCTTATATAGCACTTTTCTACTCTGTCTGAGCACTCAAAGCGCTTACACAACATGTTTACATTTACCCCATTCATACGAGCACTTCCATGATTAACTAAGCTAAGTGCTTTTATTATCTAGCATTCACACACATTCACACTCCAACACTTGTGTCGGTGAGCAACTTGGGGTTAAGTATTTTGCCCAAGGATACATTGGCATGCAGCCTGGAGTAGCCAGGAATCGAACCGATGACCTTCCAATCAGTAGGTGACTTGCTCTACCTCCTGGCTGTAGCTCAGAAGGTAGAGCAAGTCAACTACCGCTAGGTGTAGGTGACTTGCTAGGTGTATTCCATTTGCATGTCTTTGCCACGAATTCTGACTTTTTATTGACTTACCTGTAAGAGGGTTACAGGACACCCCTGCATCCTCAGAGTGCAGACAGTTGTGTTCTCCCCATGCACTTTTTGGACATTGCTCCAGAGTGAGCTCATTGCCTGTGCAGCGCACCTCATCCAGCCACACACGGCCTGAACCCTTGCCAAAATGTGCCTGGCTCCATGCCCTTGCAACACCACTACAAAGAAGAGGATCAGTACAAAATTCTAAGATGTTTGGTCTGGCAATGCTAATACAATGAAAGACAGATGTGCTGATGTGCATGACGTACAAAATACAGAGCATACAATACCATATTCTATTTTTTTTTTTCCATTTGGAAGATTTACAGAGGGTGCACACTGTATGTCATGTTTAATATTTTGAAACTACTTGTCATGCACATCCCTGCAAATATAAACATTGCAATGTATTTGCTGCCTGTATGGTGTTGCTAAATATGCATATCTCTGTGGTACTAGAATTCTTGCGGAAACAATGAGCCTGATTCACTATCTGACCCCCAGATGTTCTTTACTGCTTGCTCCTCTTTCTGTGTGTCTGGCTGGAAAGAATACTTGTCATACTTTTGGAGACAGAGGGAGAGAAAGATGACAGGACACCCACATGAACTCATCAGCAGCTTCCTTCTTTATCTTTCTACCATACGTTTTTCTCACTTTTGTCACACTAACAATGTATTTCCTTTATGCTAATTACTGATCAGAGTTAACGTGCATTAGTATCACTTTGTGTGCATGTGCGTGTGACTTAACCTCAGCCCCAGCTGTCGACACACCACTTCTGCATCACTGTCATCCCATTGGTCATCACATATGGAACCCCACTGCCCGGCATGGAAGACCTCAACTCTGCCCTCTGACTTTGACGGACCTCCCACGAGCCTTATGGGAAGGGACACACCTGCTGAAAAGGAAACAAGCATAAATGCACACTTTTGCATGCAGTCTGCTGATTGTCTTTTTTAACTATAAATTCGACTGATTCAGTGATTCATTCTACTGATTCATAGATTGCAATTATAAAATTCAAGTAAGTGTTGTAGAAATATGGTGCGTTTGTAGTTATCTGATTTCATTATATTACAGTAAACTTCTATTCAGTCATCACAGACCTATAATTCCTCATTAAGTATGCTTACCTGGTTGTTGGTTGCAGGTAACAGCTGCAACCAGAGAACATTCTTCTCCATTCCAGGTAGCCTTGGGACACTGGAGCAGATCTGGCTCTTTGCCTTGGCAATGAACCGCCGTCCAGTGGAGCTTGGCTGCGCCTGGACGAAACAGAGGAACTGCTCGGGCGCGACCTGAAAATCTAGAAGAGCATCAATATGTAAACGAGTTAGGGACACCCTTTACAGTTTATCACAGGGCTAACACAGAGAGATGACAACCACACACTTTTACATCCTCTCTATGTCCACTTTAGAAAGTCTTTGAGCCTTTGCGTGTATCAGGTGTTGGAGGAAACCAGAGAACCTGACGATAGGTACAGGGAAAACAAGTCCACACAGAAAGTAAGCACTTGTTTGTCACTGGGATGCGTGGCTTCAGGTCTTCAGCACTATTGACAGGCTACTGACAGCACCGGCCTTCTTGGCCTTGTTGCAGCTTCTAACCCTCATTATTAAATACGTTTTGTGACAAACACACATACACATGTGCCCAGATACACACATGCGCATGTGCACACACATACAAACACTCACACAGACCAAGATTGCATGTTTGTTTTTGTACCTTTTTCTTTTTTGCACTCTCTTCTCCTCATTGCCTTTCAGCCATGGCATTGTTACACAATATATATATATCAATGTGAATAACAAAAAATAATAAAGTAAAAATAAATTGACCAGGAAAAGGAATCTACAGAGAGTTTACAGAGCTCCTCTTGATTAAGCAAATATGTTTGGCACAACAGGGCATTGAGATCATAATTCTGCTTGCTAAAGCTGCCGGATAGGGCAGGTATTTAAAAAAAATTATATAATAAATTACAGGCAGTCTTAGATAAAATTTAAAGCAGCTTTATTAACCTGCTAGCAATAAGCTTTAGCAGTCTGCACACACATAAACTGCTGTTCTGGGCCAATGCCATCAGTAGTTTTTACACCAAACAGCTTTCAATGATTAAACATGTGAAAGTCATCACCAACCATTCCAAATGACATATGCCTGACATTTGCCCTTTTTCCTTTCTGGGGTGGACTTTCATTGACTCCTGTGTGAATATGCACATGCACACAGGCAAGTGTTTATAGTAGCATGTGCGCCAGCAGTGGTGTTAGTAACAGCATGTGCAATAAGTCAAAGAGTTTCTCTGTTCTCCAGGGATAGCATGACGCTCTCTCAACTGACTATATCCCATCATATGGACACTGCTATTATATACAATCTGACAAAAGGGTCCCTAGATAAGCATGACGACATCTTATAATCAAGTTTACGAGACACAGCGTAAATAGCATACCACTAAAGGTATTTAAATACCTCTGGGGAATGGAGGGCTGGAATGCAAGGGTAAAACAAGAAAAGTACAAAGAGAAAGGAGGAGCATGTCTGAATGGAGTTCTCTGACATTAAGGCCAATTTTCCATCACATTTATCCATCTGTTCGACCTCTATGAGCAGCTTGAGATTTTGAATTTAATGGCAGAAGGTGACAGAACTGTGCCTAAATAGGTGTGTGCAAGGGAGGGACAGTATGAATATTGCACATTTAAGTGTGTGTGTATGTATGTGTGCTCTCTCACCCCTTGCCCAGCTGTCTGCAGACCACTGTAGCATCTTTGTCCCCCCAGTCATTGCTACAAATGGACCCCCACACTCCCTCTAGGTACACTTCCACCCTGCCATCTAGCTTGGAGCGGCCACCTTGAAGACGCACTGAGCCTAAGATGGAAAATTGGTTGGAGAACAGTGGATGTAAAACAATATGTGATATGAAAAAGAAGATTTTTTTTTAAGGGAACACGAGGTTTAAGTGGCATGTTAAAAAAGAAGCTGTAATCAGCACAAAGTCACAGGATAAAACGAGACATCCCAAACAGTATGTGAGCTCTAAGATCCACCGACTTTGAAGTAATACTCTGTACGTATAAATGGCTTCATGCAGAAATTCTCATATAACTTTATTTTATAAGATACATTAACACATTTCCATGTGTGTTTCATCATTCTAACCCAGGACTCTATAAATATGACAATCTCACTGTCAAAAATAAAGAATGCAAACGGTGTTTCACAGGCTTTGATATTTTCAGCATAGCACTTCCTCTCAACAATCAAATACGTTTTTGTTCCTGTGCTGCCCCACAATGCAATTCTACGATGATCTAAAGATGAAAGATGCATAACCAATAAACACTAAGAACTGAGGGGTTTTTTTTGTTTTTTTTTTTTAATTTTCCCTAAATCTCAGAAAGCATTCATAACTTTTTACATACCGGACAGTTACAGTCGCACAGTGTGAGAGTATGCATTGTGTATATCGCTGGATTACCCTGATTGCTTTCCTTGGAGAGCTAGAAGCTTACAGCCGGTGCATATCCATGCTGACATGCACATATGCATAAATATACACGTGGCTCGGCACCAAAATGCTGACTTCCTTTTGCAATAGTAAACACACTGAATCTGGATGTCTCACTTACAGGCATGTAATTGTTAAAATGTCTAATAACTGACCCCCAAACTAAAAAAATACTACAGCTGTACATTTCGTCACATATGGAATTCCACACTTAGACCATAACTGCAGTGGTTAATATTATATGGTGATACCACAGACCCCATGGTATCAGGAGGCTGAAACACAACTATTTTTAAACAAGCAATAACATTCACACCCTCATAAGCTAAAGGTGCACACACACCCCAATAATTCCATGGATTGATGCTCTGTGTTGGGCCCAACTGGAGCTAGAACATGATTTATACAGTAGCACAGCACTGTAAAAACATCTGCAGATTCTGCAAACCTATATAAAATATAAAAATGTATATTCCATCCACACTGGCCTATTATCTCTTGTAGCCTGTAGCTTTGAATTTTGCTGATCTGGGGATTTCAGCGTCTTCATGGTGTAATATTTGTTGCCATGTTCTGCAAATGTGAGATTGTTCATCCCTATAAAATACAATATAGCTGCTGCTCTAGGCCTGCGTGTTTACCTTGTTTACAGTCGCAGTACCCCCAGTCTACTCTGCCTCTGTGGTTCTTAAAAAAGCACCAGGGTCGGATTCGGCCGTCCGGGTTGCGACAGTGATTGTGCTCTCCTATGCCTTTGCCCGGATACCGCTCCTCGAAGCCGGCCACTTCGGTCCAGTTCATGCACCGGGCGCCGGACTCAGTGACGTCTATCGCTCCCCGGTAGAAACCGTCTTTCCCACGGCTCCGGGCGCAGTCGGTGAACGGCAGGATGAATGAAGGGACGCTGCTGGCACAACAGCAGCCGCTGATCACAGCCAAAAGCGCGGCTTTTAAGACAAAATATGGCACATTCATGTTAGGTCTATGACAGTCTGTGGGCAGCTGGTACTGTTAAAATTTTCACCGGATCCTATCATCAGCTGAGGGTTTCCACTCATCCAGTCAGCCTCTCGCCCAGCCGTGGGACGAGAGAGAACGACGCGGATCGATGGAACACCCCCCACCCTTCTTTTTTTTTTTTTTTTTTTTTTAAATGCATGTTAGACCTTCAACTAAAACTCTATTAACATACATGATGGAAGTAATTACCTAAAGCTAAGTTACAGTTTTAGCCAATTGTACTGTACCTATATTTCAAATGGGAATGTTTTTCAACTCCATTTTTGGCTCTATGTTACATATTACAGTAGCCTTTAACACTCATTACCATGTAGTTTAGAAATGTAATAATAAATTTAAACTAATCTTTAATTAATCTTTAAAACATATTAAGGCAACGGAATAATAATTACCTTTGATAACCTATCGGCAACATTTTATGAAAATACTTCTTTGCGTTTATTTAAAAAATATTTTGCATTCAATATTATTAATTTAACGTTGCAATTTAGACTTTAGTATCCCACTGATTCCACAAAGTATGCGCATTTTTGGTAGTTGGGAGCAGATTTTCAGGCAGATAATTTGAAAAGCGTTCCTGCACTTGAGCTATCCGAAGTGCTTTGTCTACGAGGAATGTATTTATTCTATAGGTAATGAATATATGAATGAACAAAGTCGCACACGCTCCATCGCCTTTCACTGCAGACTTTTGAGCGCTAGGATCTGACAACAATAAGTGCGAGAAACCGAACAAATAGTGCGCGTGATGACTCAGTGCACCAGGGCATGAAATCACGTCAAGAACACAGTCTGTGAGAAAATCACCGCTCTAATGTGTGCAAGGTTTAGTTGTTGTTATGTTGGATCGGCAGGTTTTGCTGTGACGTGAGCGACTCCCTGTTGTGGTTGGTAGTTAGGTTACTAGTTGCCAAAGCCCTCGAATAGTAAATACTCAGTTTGAAAAATAAACACCGTCTGGGATCTGCTCGCTGCTGCAAAGCCCTCGAGAAACTAACTTTCTCTGATTGGAAGAGGACTCAGGAAACGTCAAAGACATGCTCCGAAAATGCTGACATCATCGCACGGCGTCCGTTCATTTACAAAGGCGTCCGCTCTTTAGTTATTACCGGCGTACACCAGCAGTTACCGGGTCAGACAGTAAAGTACTCTATTCTCAAGACTACAACCTTGTTTATACAATTGCGGTTGTTTAAAAAATCCAGTTAAGTAGCCAAGGCAGTAGCAACATGCAAATACCCATGTGCCTTTGACCCTCAGTTTGAACAAACTCCACCTGCGCAGCGGCACGAACTCGAGGCTGAGTGTACTGGTGTCGAAATCGATTGCACCTATGGTCCGCCCCCCCGTCCCGGCGGCTATCCTGTACTACCCGGTTGTTAGCTACCGTTATAAGTAGCTATTAGATTTATAGGAAATATTTTATTTGCACCAGCAATCAAGGGTATTTAATAATTTCTCAGAACACAGTACGAGAGAAGAAATGAACAGTCGTCTTCAAGAGATACGCGAGAGGCAAAAACTTAGGCGGCAGCTGTTAGCTCAACAGGCAAGTACACAATGAGCCCCCAGTTGTTACTGTGTAGCTGCCTCCCAGCTTAACCACTCACCTGTCGGAGGTCTGCTAATAACTTGGAGCAGCACGTGTTATATACAGAATAAGCTTTCACAGCGACTTGTGTCGAGCGTATCCATGCGTGGGCGCCGATAACTTGCGTACCCCTTTTAAACATTCACAATAGTCGCCCTCGGGAGGACTTCAGGAGAAGTAGCTTCAGTGTAAATCTAAAAACATGACACAAATGTATTGAGGAGCCATTGCAGTTATGAAGCCACGTAACAGCAGAACAAACCACCAAGAGAGGCAAAGCAGATCGATACGAAATCATATGAAATTAAGCAAATGTTTCTTTGTGGTATGCACTGTTTAGTTAATACAACGTAAGAACGTTTGACTTTATTTGTTACTTTCTTGCCACAGCTGGGAGCCGAAAGCGCAGACAGCATCGGAGCTGTCCTACACAGTAAAGACGAACTAAAAGAGATCGAGGAGACCAGAGAAACATGCAGGTAAGCTGATGTGTTTGTACATTTGGGAGTGGCTGTGGCATCTAAAGGTCGGTGGCTCAATCCCCAGCTCCTCCAGTTAACATGCTGAAGCATCCTTTTTCTTTTTTGGTTTACTGCAATGCATTTGTTGTCACTTTCACTACCAAGTACCTGTTTTGTATTTTGGGACTAAGGAAATGTAGAAATTGAAAGATGTATTTGTTTTGCAGGGCTTCATATGATAGCACGGCCCCTCTTTCCAAAAGGAAAGCACAGACAGAAGGAGAGGACACTGAGGAGGATGTGGAAGAACAAAAGGTGAGTGTAATCACATGAGTGAGCATTTCAAGTTGTTGATTATTTATGTTGGTGTGTTTTAAAAGTGGAAGAAGTTCTACCCTCCAGGGAAGGGTGGTTCCACATGGTGTGGATTGTACAGCTAACCTCTGGCTATGAGCCGTCAAGCTGTGCATTGTTCTTAATTATTAGTTTCTAAGATCAATCAAAGCAGTCGTTACAAATTGCTATGCCTGGGGATTTTGTGTCCAAACAAACATTATTAGTTTATTGAAATGTACTATTTACACATTATATGCAGGAATATATGTTTAATTGCCTGAAAGTATCTTATAATTTTATGCATATGTGATAAAGCAGTGGAGTTTATGGCAAAGCCATGCTCCGAAGTGTTTAACTGACATTACAGTTAAAATTTTCATTGACATTATTAGTGATGACATTGGGGCCCTTTTCTTTAAGTATCTATACATATGTACCTTGAAATTTGGTGTGACTTGGGCCCAAAAAGCTTGAAAACATCTGGATTAGTTGAATAGAATAGAATAGAATGCTGTTATTGTCATTCTACAGAATGTACAATGAGACTGGGGGGCCACTCCTGTTCAGTGCTATGCTGTAGAATATCACACACTAAAATATAAAATAAAACTTCTATAAATGTCCAGAAAAATAAAATAGAATCTATAAAAAATATATAATTGTAAAAAATAAAATAAGCATATACATATAATAATGAAGATGGAGATGGGTGAGGATTGAACTTGGTGAATGAATTTTGGATATTGCACATTATAGGGGTGATAGATATTGTTCAGTATGAATAATATAATATTGCACATAGATGTGGGTATTGCAGTGTGTGTGTGTGTGAGTGTGAGTTCAGGGTGGTGAGTAAGTCTGTTTGTTCTGGCTTTGATGCACCTGTAGCGCCTGCCAGAGGGCAGCAGGTCAAACCCAGGGTGTGAGCTGTCCTTGACGATGTTTTTGGCTCTGCTGAGGCAGTGGGAGGTGTAGATGTCCATCAGGGAGGGGAGAGGGCAGCCAACGATTCTCTGTGCTGTCTTGACTACCCTCTGAAGCCTCACCCTGTCTGTCTCAGTGCAGCTGCTGTAGCATACTGTGATACAGTACGTCAGCAGGTTGTTCTTCCTTGGGACCCTCAGGAAGTGAAGTCGCTGTTGAGCCTTCTTGATAACAGCTGGGATGTTATCTGACCAAGAGAGATCATCAGAATGAGGACACCAAGAAACCTGAACATGTGGACCCTCTCCACACACTTGCTATTGATGTACAGGAAACACAGGACTGACCTAGCCCCAGGTTGTTCTCTAAACACCAGACTATCGACTTCAGGACCTCCTCTCTGTAGACTGGCTCATCTCCTCTTGAGATGAGCTCACTCACTGTAGTGTCGACAGCAAATCTGACGATGAGGTTGTCATTGTGGGCCGGACTGCAGTCATGGGTGTAGAGGCAGTACAGGAGGGGTCTCAGGACACAGCCCTGTGGGGAGCCCATGGTTAGTGTGTGGGTGGATGAGAGATGGGGGCCAAGTCTCACAGTCTGGGGCTGGTTGGTTAAGAAGTCATTTATCCAGGAACATGGGGGAGGGGGGGGGGGGGGTGTCTAGGGTGTGATTGTATTGAAGGCTGAGCTGTAATTCTCAAAGAGCATGCGAGTGTAGCTGTGCTGTTTCTCCAAGTGGTTCAACACAGAGTGAAGTGCTACAACAATGGCGTCCTCTTTGGATCTGTTTGCACAATATGCAAACTGATGGGTGTCGAAAGTGGGGGAGAGATGGTCCTTGATGTGCTGGAGAACCAGCCTCTCAAAGCACTTCATGATTGCCTGACGAGGGCCGGAGCAAACGAGTGGTCCTGAGGTGTTAAATAGGTTTTAAAAGGTTGTAGGTTGTGTAAGGTGAAGGGTAGATTTACAACCCCAATTCCAAAAAAAGTAAAAAAAAAAAAAAAAAAAAAAATCAAATTTTATTTACATTTCACACAGCGACCCAACTTCTTTGGAACTGATTCAGATGTACCAGAATAAATATGAGACCAGAATGTGAAGTATGAGGTTCAGTTACGGTGACTTTGGTGTAAATATATTTGGTGTGATATCCAGGCAGATTTATCAGGCTCAAAATGTCCCATCTCTTCACTTTCCATCTAACTGATTTGATGTGATTTCTACTTTTGTGTCTTATCTTCCATTGGTTAGTATGGAGATTAATTTTATCATAATGATTATAATTAGCAATTCACCTGCATTTCACTCACTTTATTATAAATTCAGCTGAATTCATCTGCTAACCCAGTGTTCTCAGTCTCAGGCGTAAATGGAAATCTGATTGTTCATTTGTGTGTTTGGGCCTTTTTTGTGTTTCAGGATGAGTTGGAAGTGCAGCAACCAGATGAAACCAATCCATATGAGGAAGTGTACAAGGACTCAAGTACTTTTCTCAAGGTTAGGAAACTTTCTTTTCACACACAGGCTCTCTTTTACATGGGCGCACTGAAGCTGTGTTTCGACACTAAGAGTCAAGTAACTTTAAGAGAGAGGAAATTTTTGAATGGACTAGAAGTCTGCTTTTTCTTTGCCAAGTCCCATTTCCATAAAATTTGTCAATGTGACATTTTCTCGCAAGATTGTGGTGGTGTATTCTGTTTTTGGTTTTTTTTTACTTTATAATGTAATTGCTATAAAACTAACAAAATATAACCTCGTTACATATGGCTCATGTTTTCTGTTCGCCCCACTTCCTCTTTTTATTCACGCCCCAGGCTGCTTGACCTCTGCCTTCAAATGGTAAAAGTTTGTTGGAATAGAATGAACAGAAGAATAGAATGCCTTTATTATCATTATACAGGATGTACAGTCAGATTGGACGGCCGCTCCTGTTCAGTGCCATGCAATAGAAAGTCAAACTTTCTAAAATAAAAATATAATAATCTAATATAATCTAAATATATACAGAAAATAAAATATATTAAAAATACAGAAAATACAAGAATGTATAAAATATATACATTGTAAAAAATAAAATAAGTGTATACATATAATAATAAAGATGCAATTTACTTGATCAGAAATACACATGTGAACAAAAGCAGTTATAAATACTAACTGACTGAAAATATTTTGTTGCACAACCTTTTGAGGCAATCAAGCAATTTCTTCAACTTTCAATGAGACTTCTGTACCTGTCGACAGGTATTTTGGCCCAGGTATTTTAGCCGTCTCAGGTTTGAAGAGTGCTGTCTCCAGACTGCATGTTTCAGCTCCTTGCACAGATGTTTGATAGGATTTGGATCAGGGCTCATAGAAGGACACTTCAGAACAGTTTAATGTTTAGTTTTTAGCCATTCCTGGGTGTTTTTAGCTGCATGTTTTATCCTGTTGGAGGACCCATGACCTGCGACTGAGACAAAGCTTTCTGACACTGGACAGCACATTTTGCTCCAGAATGTCTTGATAGTCTTGAGATTTCATTGTACCCTGCACAGATTCAGAACACCCTGTACCAAATGCAGCAAAGCAGGCCCAGAACTTAACCGAGCCTTCTCCATGTTTCACAGTACTGTAGGTACAGTGATTTTTCTTTTTCTTTGTATGCTTCAGTTTTGAGTCTGTGGACAGAGTTGATTTGCCAAAAAGCTCCAGTTTTAACTCATTTGTGCAAAGGACAGTCTTCCAGAAGCTTCGAGACTTATCAATATGCATTTTTTATGATTTTTATGATTTGATTTCAACAGTGTCCTCCTCGGTCATTGTCCATTAAGTCCTTTTTGGCTCAAACATTGTCAGATGGTTAGCTCCAACACTAATGTACCTTGACCTTAGAGTCTTTTTGTTTTTCTGGGCTCTTTGGTTACCATTCGTATTATCCCTCTCTTCTAGCTGTTATCAGTTTTCCTCTTGTGGCCATGTCCAGGGAGGTTGGCTATAGTCCCGTGAACCGTAAAAACCAGCTATAGTCACAGGAACATCAAGCTGCATAGAGATAGTCTTGTAGCCTTTACCTTTAACTTGCTTGTTAATAATTGTCTTTCTTATCTCCTGAGATAGCTCTCTCCTTAGCTTTCTGTGGTCCATGTTCAGTGTTTTATACACAATGATACCAAACAGTACAGTTACTACTTTTCACCATTTTAAATAGGCAGACTGACTCATTACAAGTTAGAAGGCACCTGTGATGCAAAGTACAGTGCACACCTTAGTTTAACGTGTCCCTGTGGGCAACTTATTTTCAATCTTTTCTAGAGAGATAGTCATTTTTGTCCAGGCCAGTTTCATTATTTATTTATTTATTTTAAATAATTCTGTTGAACTATAGAAAGTAATGTCTGATTTTCATTAGTTCACTTTCAGTTTTCAATTTTCATTATTATATCAGTTTCAAGTTATTTCAGTGGTTTTCTTTCTTTAACAAAATGGTACCAACATTTTTGTATACAGTGCTGCAAGCCAAACGACCAAAATTCCTAATTCCCACCCCACCCAGTTTCACCCTACCCAACCCCACTCGACTCCCAGTTCATAAATAATTCACCACCAAGATTATCACCTCCATTTATCAGTACCTGCATGCTTTTTGCAAAACAATCACACATGTGACAAAGGAGTCTTTTCAAAACTAAAGTGGGATTTCTGGTTCTGCATAAAAGCTGCCATAGGTATGTTGTAAATGCAAATCCTGAAACCATACACTGTCACTAATGCTGTGACCTGACATTCTCATTCTCAAACATGTAACTATATGTCACAACATTGTCACCACAACACCTATGATTGCCCATTCATTACTGCCAGTTCTTCCTGTACACTTTCAACTACTTCTTCTTCTGCCTCCATATTTCAAATTGATTGGCAAAGAATGATCAACTCGGAAGAGAGAAAACTGATTACAAGTCAATAAAGAAGTTAATAAAGAAATAGATTTAAAAGCAGTGCTCTAAGTCTAATATTATTAATAATCTGAGCAGTATAAACTGCTTGTCAGACTCTCCTGGTCACTAGGAAAGTTTTTCCAGGGGGAATGCAGGTTAAAACATTTTTCTGTATCAGCAATTTATTTTTGTATTCAGTTATATAGATATTTTGTCTGATTTAAATTTTGTATTGCCAGTTAGAAATGTCCTGATAAGCAAGGCACAGTGACCATTACAAAAAGAAGTTTTCCTTGTCAGCAATTCCAGATTATATCACAGTTACCAGTGTCAGCTGCTACAAGGTGCAGCACTATCAAGCTGCCACTGTTGGGCCCAACTTCTTAACTGTAAAACTAACTGTGCTGTAAAATGATAAATAAAAGCTTTATTTAAATTCCAAGTTATAAATTTGGCTTTGGTGATTCTGCTCTTGATTACAGCCAAGATTCATCCACATTTAGAAAACGCTTGAAATATAATTAGTGGCCAGAGGATTTGATGCAGTATAAAACATGCTAATGGGTTGACTTGAAAGACTAAAAGAGAAAAACAAAAAACAGCAGCCACAGAGAAAATGTAACAGCGTCATTATCAGGTGTTAGATATTCAAAATGATTTTATATTGTAAATGCCTTGAGATGACTTGTGATTTGGCACTGTGTAAATAAAATTGTAATTGAATTGAAACTGCTTCTTAAGTAATTAGCAGTCAAACATCTCTCTGTATGATAAACAAGTCTTTAATGGCAAACCTGAAGGAACAGTATTGTTTGCCAGTATGAACATTTTTTGGGAGGATATTCAGTGGAGTATTTTCAAACTAATTACATGTATCATAATACTTTATATTGTTTAGAAACTCTTTTGTGTAAAGTAATTATTGAAAGGAATGGAAAAAAAGGGTTGGTTAAATCTTATATTGTTCCGAATGTAAATGCCAAACTCAATAGTTAAAATAATGGTATCGGCGAAGCAGTCTTGTAATTCAACAAGACAAAGTTTTTAGATCCATCGATTGACATAATAATCAGATTCACAAGATGATGGTAAACTTGTTCGCGAATACTGAACTACAGCACTGATAACTGAGACCAGCTGACCAGTTTATAGAACTTCAGTTTAATTTGACAGTTAACAATACAGCAGAGCTGAATTTGTGTCTCCATTTTTTTCTTTGTTTGAGATGCTTTTCAGAATCAAGAAGCGGAATTGGAAAAATTTTTATGTAGTTTTGTAATATAACATTTTAATACTGCATACATTAAATGTGTGATAAAATACAGCTGTTTTTTTTTTAATTGAGTTTTTTCTAATTATCCTTTCTTCTATTCTGTTTCTACTCCTTTTTGACTGCCTCTCATAATCTTTTCATTCTCAGGGTACCCAGTCTTTGAATCCTCACAATGACTATTGTCAGCACTTTGTGGACACTGGGCATAGGCCACAGAACTTCATCAGAGATGTTGGTGAGTGTGCGCTTGGCTGTATGAGTGTTTACATGCGTCTCCGTGGGTCTGACTTGCGCCTCTTCTGTTGTTAAGGCTTGGCAGACCGATTTGAAGAATACCCTAAACTCCGTGAGCTGATCAGACTGAAGGACGAACTCATCTCCACCACCAACACTCCTCCCATGTATGCTAAATGAAGACATGAACATTAATATTTATCTGATTGTCAGTGCAGTTCATTTATAGTTGAATTGAAGCACTCACTGACCATTTCAAGTTGGGTATGTGTATCTGTGTGTTTAGGTACCTCCAGGCAGACCCAGAGCACTTTGACCTGAAGGATTTGAAGTGCAAATTTGATGTGATTTTGCTTGAGCCTCCCCTAGAGGAGTACTACAGAGAATCAGGCATCAGCCACACCGAGCGCTTCTGGACATGGGATGATGTGTGTATAGTTTGTTTTTTTTCTTTTGGCTGGTTTGCATTTAGCACTGTGGGCTCTCATGTCAATATATACTGAAGATTTTTACTACATCTTAATAAATGAATAAGGTGGGGAAGTTGTTATCTTGTACAGTGGGTACAGAAAGTATTCAGACCCCTTAAAATTTTTCACTCTTTGTTTCATCTTGACAGAAAAAACAGAAAAGTAGAAATTTTTGCAAATGTATTAAAAAAGAAAAACTGAAATATCACATGGTCATAAGTATTCAGACCCTTTGCTGCAACACTCATATTTAACTCACATGCTGTCCATTTCTTCTGATCCTCCTTGAGATGGTTCTACTCCTTCATTGGAGTCCAGCTGTGTTTAATTAAACTGATTGGACTTGATTAGGAAAAGCACACACCTGTCTATATAAGACCTCACAGCTCACAGTGCATGTCAGAGCAAATGAGAGTCATGACGTTGAAGGAACTGCCCAAGGAGCTCAGAGAGTGAATTGTGGCAAGGCACAGATCTGACCAAGGTTACAAAAGAATTTCTGCAGCACTCGAGGTTCTAAGAGCACAGTGGCCTCCATAATCCTTAAATGGAAGAAGTTTGGGATGACCAGAACTCTTCCTAGACCTGGCAGTCCAGCCAAACTGGGCAATTGTGGGAGAAGAGCCTTGGCGAGAGAGGTAAAGAAGAATCCAAAGATGACTGTGGCTGAGCTCCAGAGATGCAGTAGGGAGATGGGAGAAAGTTCCACAAAGTCAACTATCACTGCAGCCTTCCACCAGTCGGGACTTTATGGCAGAGTGGCCCGACAGAAGCCTCTCCTCAGTGCAAGACATATGAAAGCCTGCACAGAGTTTGCCAAAAAACACATGAAGGACTCCCAGACTATGAGAAATAAGATTCTCTGGTCTGATGAGAAGAAAATTGAACTTTTTGGCATTAATTCTAAGCAGTATGTGTGGAGAACACAAGGCACTGCTTATCACCTGCCCAATACAATCCCACCAGGGAACCATGGTGGTGGCAGCATCATGCTATGGGGTTTTTTTAGCTGCAGGGACAGGACGACTGGTTGTAATTGAAGGAACGATGAATGCGGCCAAGTACAGAGATATCCTGGAAGAAAACCTCTTCCAGAGTGCTCAGGACCTCAGACTGGGCCAAAGGTTCACCTTCCAACAAGACAATGACCCTAAGCACACAGCTAAAATAACAAAGGAGTGGCTTTGGTACAACTCTGTGACCATTCTTGACTGGCCCAGCCAGAGCCCTGACCTAAACCCAATTGAGCGTCTCTGGAGAGACCTGAAAATGGCTGTCCACCAACGTTCACCATCCAACCTGATGGAACTGGAGAGGATCTGCAAGGAAAAATGGCAGAGGATCCCCAAATCCAGGTGTGGAAAACTTCTTGCATCATTCCCAAGAAGACTCATGGCTGTACTAGCTCAAAAGGGTGCTTTTACTCAATACTGAGCAAAGGGTCTGAATACTTATGACCATGTGATATTTCAGTTTTTCTTTTTTAATAAATTTGCAAACATTTCTACATTTCTGTTTTTTTCTGTCAAGATGGGGTGCTGAGTGTACATTAATGAGAAATAAAGTGAACTTTTTTGATTTTAGCAAATGGCTGCAATGAAACAAAGAGTGAAAAATTTATAGGTGTCTGAATACTTTCCGTACCCACTGTATGTGACCGTGTATAAATGAAGTGGCTGGTTTGAAGTATATCCCAAAGGACATCAGTTTGGCCCTGTGAAACAGCCTTGTTTACCTGCTGATGTGAAAATCTGTTAGAAATCAGTCCGTCACCTGTAGTGTTTTTGTTTGTTTGTTTGTTTTAAAGGCAGCCTATGAGCTAGAAAAGAACAGTTAAGTGAATAATTACTCACTCCCCACAGAGAATCTTTGTGATATCATGTACACTTACTCTTCTTTCCATTTCCTTCCCACTGCTATTGTAGATCATGAGACTGGAGATAGAAGAGATATCTGCTCTGCGTTCCTTTGTCTTTCTGTGGTGTGGTTCTGGTGAAGGCCTGGACTTGGGCAGAATGGTAACACAATTCCACATTCAGTCAAAAGCATTCAGTCCTGTGGTGACCCAATGTTTTCCATTCTATCGGGATAATCAGTAACAGTGCTGAACCTATGCATTGCGGATGACAGCAGATCGCTGCATTGGTAGGACGTACTGATTTTCCTGTATGCTTCCAGTGTGCTAAGCACACCCAGTCATCCATCATTAATCCACAGCATACATGTTGTGCACGCAGGCCATCCGCCCCTTCAACCTTATTGCGAAGGACTGTGGACTGATAGTGGACGGAACACGTGCACTGTGGACTGATCACGGGCTCAATGTGTGTTCATCACGTGCATTCCTGCCCACTGTGTCCACAGCAGTGTTAATTTCATTGATGAAATATTTTTGTCATAGTTTTCGTCAACGACAAAAACTCTAAACCCGGGAAGGACAAACTAACCTGTGAGTTTTCTTTACTTCCGATAGAACCAAGTTATGTAAACAATGTCAGCAGGGAGAAAGAGAAGAGCCGATGTATGGACACATTTGTCCTTTGACGCTGTGACAAACAAAACGATGAGTAAACCATATGGGGCGACTATCTCGGGTAAAAACATGACAAATCTTAAACGACATCTGCAAACCAGTTTAGTGTTTGTGTTTAGAGAAAATCACCACACCACGGTGGATTAGCCTTTCCTGATCTTAGTCCTGAACACTGCCCTGTACTTTTCAGAGCGTGTCCTGCTCTGAATGCTCGTATTATCTCAGTAAGGTGCTGTTAACGATCAGGTGTGTGGGAAGCAGGTGAAACGCTAATGTTAATATTATTAATAAATGTTTAATTTTGTGTAAGTGTGTATAATTAATTCAAGGGAACTGAAGAAAAAGCGTTTACATTTTACACCCTTTATATTTTAGTCAACTGTAGATTTAGTCGACTATATTCTTAGGATAATTCGTCGACTGAAACTATTCAAATGACTAAATTATGACTAAAACTAAATTACATTTTCGTCAAAAGACCATGACTAAAACTAAATCAAAATTTGCCGTCAAAATTAACACTGGTGCACAGCTAAAAATAAGGCGGGACTTTTTTTTTTTTTTTTGGGAAAATTTGTTTTGTTGACACTGGCAGATGCCTGCGTACATGACATCTACAGAGCCTGGTGAACAATTTCCTCATTCTTTCTGCCTGTGGTTACCTCCTGGAGCCAATTTTGCATCACTGTGAGATGGGTTTAAGATTTTATTTATTTGTTCCTGGGGTTTTTTTGTCTTTTAAGGCATGTGAAATATTTTCACTTGCCCAGAACCTGTTGATTCAGTATGCTTTTAACGCAGAGAAAATCCACCAGCCCGCTGAATTTCAAGAAGCAGTATGACTCACAGTTTCATTTCCTCATTCACTCAGTTGGTGCAAAAACACAGATTTGTTCTTCAGAAATTTACATCATTGTAAACACAGAAAGCTCAATCCAGTTATTTAACAACACCATATTTATACCAGTCTGTTATCAATGTAATGTCAGAGACCGTGATCACTGGACAACATAGATTAATAATCAGCTCTGAATCAATTATATAGCATGCAGCGCCGATAACATGCACTTACATAACACAGTCACTCTGTTGACTACAGGTACAGTTCCTCATTACTGCAGTAGTTACTGTTGATGCTGATTTGATTTAGCTTTAGCCACATGACACACTGATACAGGATCAATCAAATCATGTTGTGATGGATGAGGGAAAATTCTTGTCACAGTTTACATTAAAATAATCAAGACCAACAAGAATAACCCAGGAAAGACCAAGGCACTGGATCCAAAAGCATGATTCCAAAGGACCAAGGTACTTTATACATACACACAAACAGAGATGCCTTCATGTCTTGTTTGCTATATGATAGATATAACTTGTGTAATTAACTGCATTATGATTCACTGTGACAAACACGTTCCGTCCAGGAGCATTGCCCAATGGGAATCAAAGGAAAATTCTTGTCACAGTTTACATTAAAATGATGTTTTAATATTACTGAGTGAAGCTGGGTATGCTGATTGAACTTTAAGATTCTAAAACTGGAGCAAATGTAGTTGTGTCAGACGACTGACAGTCTGAATGTGTTCACGCATTGATTTAGGAAATTAAATGCTGTGGAGCGACAAATTAAATTTCTGAAAACAGTATTGCCAATGCATCAAAGTTGAATTTAGTGAAATATCACAATAACAGAAAAAAAAAAAAAAAAAAATAAAAATAAGATTGATATTTTATATTAATTACTTCAATTTAATTCAGTATGCTTAATAAATAATCATATATTACATGGAAAGTGTGTTTGTGTGTGAGAAGAGTTCCCTACATCACTGAATGTTGTATAATGTAAGGGGGAAATTCCTTCATTTAGCCACACCTGTCAAACAATGATCACATGCTCCACTTTCTTTCGGTTGGTTTGATGTTTGTTTTTTTTAAACTCCTTGTTCAATTGCCAGTTTTCTTGGTCACTTACCCTAACTTGTTTACATCTCTGCTATTTGTCCGTCTCTTTATCTGTACAAAATAAAGAAAATAGGGAGAAAATATTTACATTTTAACTTGTTTTGAACTGTTTGTGAAGTGCATTCAGATATTCAGAAATTTGGTTTGTTTTTGTTTGTTTTACTCATTGATCTAGAATACAGTAGATGGGCGAGCTTTAAGGGCTCCCGAGTTTCCCTCTGGCCAAAATGGAGTGGATTCAATCCTTTATAAAATTCAATTAAAGCCAAAGTTTCCACAAAAAAAAATCACTGGAGAGTGCAGGAGCTGATGCATTCAGTTTATTAGACATACATTTCAACAAAACACTCAGAGAAAAGGATACAAACACAAAGAAGAGAAAAAAAGAACTGAAAAGGAAAGAGAGAGATGTTTCATCCATCTCACATTTAGATGTCACATTGCTATAATATAATATGACGTAATATGAATATGATGTGCATAAATGATTATAAAGCCTCACGCATAACAAGCCTCAGCCCTAAACTACTGTCTTAAACATAGTGTACATCATTCCAGTGTATTACTATTACTAATAAATGATACTATAAATGAATACTGTAACTACTACTGCCATAACAATTAAAAAAAATTCCCAAAAACAATCCTCACAGATAAATATAAAATAAAAAGTAAGCTCTCAGCATTAACAACTTTAAATCAAATGCTTGTTTAGTCCATGCAATACACCGGCCCATCATAATAATCCTTATTGCACCTATTTCAGTGTTTGAGGAAGTGGGGCTTTAGGAGGTGTGAGGATATCTGCTGGATCAAGACCAACAAGAATAACCCAGGAAAGACCAAGGCACTGGATCCAAAAGCAGTATTCCAAAGGACCAAGGTACTTTATGCATACACACAAACAGAGATGCCTTCATGTCTTGTTTGCTATATGATAGATATAACTTGTGTAATTAACTGCATTATGATTCACTGTGACAAACACGTTCCTTCCAGGAGCATTGCCTAATGGGAATCAAAGGAACAGTGCGTAGGAGTACTGATGGAGACTTCATCCATGCCAATGTAGACATTGACCTGATCATCACAGAGGAGCCCGAGATGGGAAATGTAGAGAAGCCTGTGGAGATCTTCCACATCATTGAGCACTTCTGTTTGGGCCGCAGGAGGTTGCACCTGTTTGGAAGAGACTCAACCATTAGACCAGGTGCGATCAACTTGCTCTTTTCTTGGGAAAATGTAGTTAACTTGTGTTTGTTTTGTTTTTTATGTCATTACATGTGTTTCATTTTTGGTCGTTCTTTCATTCCAGGCTGGCTGACAGTGGGTCCTACTTTGACAAATACCAACTTTAATCCAGAAACCTACGCCACACATTTTGCTTTGCCTAATTCCCATCTGTCTGGCTGCACAGAAGAAATAGAGAGGCTCCGGCCCAAGTCTCCCCCTGTTAAGCTAAAGTCAGACCGTGGTGGCGGAGCACCCAGGGGGGGACGTGGTGGACCAAATGCTGGAAGAGGGGGAGACAGAGGTCGAGAAAGAAATCGACCAAATTTCCGTGGAGACAGAGGAGGGTTCAGAGGTAGAGGAGGGCCACATAGAGGCTTTCCACCTCGCTAGAGTAAAGGGGGGAATGGGAATGGGAATTTCCTTTGCTTAGTCTGCTGACTTATTCATAACTCATTTTGTATGGTTTGTATGAAAAAGTGGAGAAGTTGGCAAATGTGGTTACTTTTTATTTTTGTTTATATTTTTCATGGATATACATTAGATTGAATGGGAATAGTCTGAATAAATACATTTTCATCATTTTTGTTTGCTTATTGCATTGTGTATTATAAATTGAATGTGTATGCAGTCATAAAGATAATGGCAATATTACAGTGCTTTAATACTTAGAGAGGAAATTGAATGTCATTTTGGGCAAATGGAAAGTAAACCCATTATGTATTGTTAATAGAAGATAGGATAACAGTAAAACTCTTCCTTATTATTGTCTGGGGCACAGTAATGTATGCCATTGTACACTGCTCCAAAAATGTAATGGAACACTTCAACATAAGTATATCAGCAAATCAGTTAAACTTGAGGCAAAAACAAAACAAACCGCATCATCTCATGTTATCAGTAGTGACAACTGCAATAAAAAAAAAAGCAAAGCATGTTACAAGCACTTTACCTAATTGGCTTTCATGCTTTTACTGTATGCTGTCAAGCATGAAGAAAGAATGTAAAAAAAAAAAAAGAGTTTTGAGCAATGGTACACCTTGAAAAATGCTGCAGGTCACACTCAGCATCTTGAATAATCCTCTGATTGTGAGCACAGTTATAGTAGAACTGCATTTTTCTTTTTTCTTTTTTAATCTCTATTTTATTTAGAAATATTGTTTTTAGTTCAGTTTCCAGTGTAGGTGTGCCTGTTTAAGTTTAGTTTTACCAGAACCCCTAAGAGGATGCATTCCAGTATAATCACCACACTTTGTTTAGGCAGCATGCTCACACTCACATAATCCAAAACTGGTTAAACAATGCCTCACCAGACAGGCTGTGTTCACATGTGACTAAGTAACTGGATAGAACCAGTTTTATGGGCCAATCTGCTCACTACAGAGAAAGCCTTAATTTGTTGAGTTTTCACTGTAATTTTCTGTTAGAAGCATTGTGTTGCGAGTTAAGAATGAAGCACATCATGAGCGTGGCTGACCGCTGATCTTAATCTTCATCAGTTTTACTGCCTTCTTCCATTCAGAGATATTGCCAATGTAAACGTTTAAGCTAATGTGTGTCACATTATTTCTCTGATTTGTGACAAGTTGAAAAAGTCAAATATTTTTGACATTGCACTCGTTTTCCTTAAGACATCTCCTGATGTTCATTATCTGTTTTACAAATGAATAGTCCATCAAGTATAATCATTACCAGCACAATACTTGTACATCTTTAAAGACATTCTTGTAGCACTTTTTTATTACAGGTCAGTATTTGTGTGGTAACAGTGTGGTAATAAGTTTGAAATGCCAAAGTAATAATATGGCAAAAACCAATTTATTACAACTTAATTAAAAAGTAATATCCAAGAATTATTGCAGTGACATTGTAAACTGGGTAACAACAGGTCAGAAACTGGGGGTAATAATGTGGAAACAAACATATTACCAATTAGTAATAGCAGTAATATACAGTACCAGTCAACAGTTTGGACACACACGATTCATGCAATTTCTTTTCTATTAAATTGAATACTACTAACAAAATAACACCAATTTTACCTTCTTACTTTGGTATTTGACAGGGCATGGGTTCTTTGTCAGTAAGACCACTATAAAACTGATGAAAATACAGGTGAAGATCTAAAATTGATGCCCCCCCTTTTTGAAATTTTCACATTTTTCCAAAGTCATCCAGTGAATTGGATAGGAAGCTTTGGTGGACAGATTTTGGCCCATGGCTCATATGAGACCCCTGCTAAACACTGTCAAAATACACAAAAATGCCAAGATCAATGAAGCTGCATGTTAGAGTGAGAAAACAATCCAGAGTTAGTCACATTTTAAGACTGCTGTCACAAAGAAAATAGTTTTATGAAGCTGGCTTTTGTGGGGCATTTTTCTTTGTAGATCACAGTTCATGGATATATCAAATTGGCTTGATCATTAGTTTAACTTATATAAATTCTGCAGTGAGTTCACAGACCGTCAGTATTCATTATCAAGGTGTTTTGTAGAGCAGTATGATTATGGGACAGACTAAGAATTTGAATAGGTGAGCAGGAATGAATGACACAAAAGCATCTTGTTCCATTGGCTGTCATTAAGCTTTACTAGTGTTTTTCCCTGAATGTTTGTTCCAGTATGTTGGTAATTGACAGGTTGTGTCAGTGTGTGTAGATCATGTACACAGTACCTGTCAAGTTTGGACACACTTCTGACTGGTACTGCAGTTTACACCTTGATTGCAACGACATGAAATCAAGTTATTGCTCAGTATGCGTGTGTCATTTAGCCTTCTCATGAGCCCTGTGGTTCACAGGCATGCTGTTCGTGCCGCAGTGACCAACACAACCACCATGGTTGACTTTCAACAAATGCTGGTTGAAGAATGGGATGCCATCACACAGCTGTGTGTGACCAAGCTGGTGACCAGCATGAGGAGGAGGTGCCAGGTTGTGTGTGGTTCTTCCACATGCTATTGAGGCCCCTGTTTGTTAAATGAATAAACTTAAATTGCCAATATGTCTTGTTTCTTCTGCCTTCAACCATCCAATCCAATAAATGACACCAAAGAAGAGTCACTAGCAGAATAATAATAATAAAAATAAGCTGTTTGGCATTAGTAGAGAGGATCTGGGGAGTTTTTCATGGGCACAACCTACATACTCAACTGTCCTGCTCAACCTACAAGGCTGTAATCTTACCATAATATGATCACTTTTATTCCAGGAACCTAAAGACGTTTATTTAGTATTTAGTTTGTATATTATTTCCAACCCACAGATAACCATGGGAAATAATTAAAATAAATATATCTCTTTTCCCGTAACAGCTTTTCTACTGTAATGCAGTCAGACAGGGTCCGGCATTCCAAAAACAGGAACAGCACATTCTAGAAAAAAGTAATCCAATTATAGCTAAAATAGTGCCAACATCCTCCTTTCCGCTACAGAGGGTGTAACCTTGCTAATCAAAGCTAGTACTACACTTAACCAACAGTACATGTAAATAAATGCCTTTAAATCCCATATATTCTACATATACAGTTTGTGTTCTGTTTTCATGTTGGTACAGCTTTGACGTCTTATGTTTTATTATTTCAAAGTAATAAACTAGAAAAATACACCAGGCACTCCTCTGAAAAACTTCTACCAAATAAAATCTTGTCAGCGTTGCATTCTTTGTTTTGGGTGATTGCCTTGTTGCACTAGCTCGTGTACTGCTGCCCTGATATTCCCATTTTTTTTTTTTTCCTTTATACAGACTTGAATTCATAGTACCCTTAATGTCATTTCACTTCATTTCATTCATTAAACTTGAAAAAAAAAAAAAAAATCATTCATTGCTAGCTCTGGTTTACAATGAGGTGATGGTGTCAATTTGTTTAAAAGGAACAACTAAGGAAACATAAGGTAAGGAATGCAGTAAAGCAAATTATAAAAATACCATTTAATTTATACAAAAGAAACAAATCAGAAACATGACAAATTTACACTTATCAAAGTCACCAGATGAATTATTTTTAGTGATAAGAGAACCAAAGCCAGTTCTACCTCACTGAGTACAAAGGCAGTCATTAGACCAACTGATGTTGCTTTGAGAAGCAGTCTTGCATAAAAGTTAAATAAAGTGGCAGTCTCTAAAGGAGAGCCTTATACATGTCTATCACGATTTCTGCTGCAACACTCAGATGGTAGGGTCAGAATTTGGTGGTGTAATGATATATATATTTCAGATGAAACTCTCATCTTACTTTCTTAATTCCAATTTTCTGTGTGAGGTTGATAAGAAAGGTATATTTACAGTATATATACAGCACCACTCAACATGGTCACCTCTAAAGCAGTCTTTGCTGCAAGAACTAGTTATACATTCTGGATTTTTTTTTGGCCAGTTGCTGAAACAATTTTGTGGCCAGGTGTGAATGATATTTACACTTCATTGACGGTAAAGTCTCTGTGCATCAGCTGACTTGGTATTTATATTGCACCTTAGGCCCTTCCTCATTTTTTCTTTTTGATGAACAAAACAAGTCCAGTTAGTTCTGTCACACAAAGAATTTCTTGCCTCACTTACAAAAACCTTTTGCAACATAGTGAGTCTTCAGTTTCCTTGGACTGCAGCTGGAAACGTGTCTGCTGTCTTCACTGTTAGCTTACCATCCATACACTGAACACTGACTAGAAGAATACTGCTGCACAGATTCCACTGGGGTAAGAGTTTTTTTTTTATTCTTAGTCTACCACAACTAAATATTAAAAATGTTATCCATAGGGACTTACTTGGCATCAACAAGGTGTAATTAATATTTACTTTAAAATTTTTGAAAAGACTGTTAAAATAAAGATTTGCTTTTTTAATATACATAACATTCAGACTATTTAAATCATTATAGTAAATCTAATACATTTTGATGTCTTAAGGTTGCAGATTGAGTCCTGATCAGGAACCAGATGAGACAAGATAATCATTTTTATCATTCATAATGTCATTATCAGAGTTGCAACATGGGGTTGAGACACGAGTCTAATTTGTTAATTTGATAATATGTTAGTAATTCATGCATAAGCATTTCAGATCAGTCATTTGACCTGGATTTAGAAAGAGCAGAAAAATGGAGTGCACCTTTAAACGGAATCCTAAAAAAGCAACTGTAGTTGTGAGACTGCTTTGTCAATGAATAAAAACAGAACATTCCACAAATGTGTCTGTTTGGAATTTTGGATTATCCAAGTTAGTGTGTGGCAGTGTAATAACTTTTTTTCTGTAATTAAATGAAAATCACATACAAGACTGAGAAACAGGACATAAAACTGGACCAGAGTCATTATCCTCCTGGGACCTGAGCTCCTATCTGTGATGCATTTTTAATTTCTCCTAGATATTTGTGATTAGATGGACCTCTTCCTCTTTGAACAGGAAGTTGTATTTTTTTTTTTTTTTTTACACACTTCTGTGAAAAAAAAAGTCCTGAGATGTGGGCAATGGCATTATTTTATAGGATAACCCACACACAAAAACATGACTTAAAGTGTAAAACACTATTGAGCAGAATGAAGTATAAGGTGCAGCAAAGCCAAAATGCAATATCCATATGGGGATGCAGGGTCTCAGGAGGTTTTCTACATTATACAAAAGTAAAAATTTCCCTGCACTATTAATGTAAGTGATAAAGGAATGCATATAAAATAAATGTCCATGCACTGTTTAACATATTTCACTTTACTTGTCAACATATTTTTGGAGGGCACTGCAAGTTTCAAATGTTTGGCAACATTTAAATATTTCAAACATTTATGGAAAGTTTTACTTTACAGGAACCAGGCACAGGGAGGATGGAACCTCTCGCATTCCTACTACTACTAGCAGGTATTTGTTAGATTGTATTGTAGTCACTTTTTTCTATTGCCAAGTGTAGTTTGGTGTGGGTATGAGAGAATACAATTGAAAGTGTGGATACATAAAATTTGTCTAAATTATATATTAAATTCTGGTTTGATAATTAATCAAATTTATATTCTACAGGACTAGTGGGAACACCTGCTGCTGTCTCAGGTAACAAAAGCTGAAGCTGAAAGAGTCAACCAAGATTTTGAATGAAGAAACTTTAGTGTTATGACGAGGCGATCAAGGTTTATTAGCTGTGACCAGTGTTAATTTTGACAGCAAATACTGATTTAGTTTTAGTCATAGTCTTTTGACAAAAATGTAATTTAGTTTTAGTCATAATTTAGTCATCTGAATAGTTTTAGTTTTAGTCTAGTTTTAGTCGACAAAATTATCCTAAGAATATAGTCGACTAAATCTACAGTCAATTTAGTCGACTAAAATATAAAGGGTGTAAAATGCTTTTCTTCAGTTCCCTTGAATACACACAAAATTAAACATTTATTAATAATATTAACATTAGCGTTTCACCTGCTTCCCACACACCTGATCATTAACACCACCTTACTGAGATAATACGAGCGTTTTACAGCAGGACACGCTCTGAAAGGTACAGGGCAGTGTTCAGGACTAAGATTAGGAAAGGCTAATCTACCGCGGTGTGGAGATTTTCTCTAAGCACAAACACTAAACTGGGAAAAACACTTCACCCTGCGTGACATTAAAATGCTTACCTTTGCACGGAGATCTGGGTGACTGGTTTGCAGATGTTGTTTAAGATTTGTCTTTTTTTTACTCGAGATAGTCGCTCCACATGGATTACACATTGTTTTGTTTGTCACAATGTCAAAGGACAAATGTGACCATACATCGGCTCTTCTCTTTCTCCCTGTTGACATAACTTAGTTCTATTGGAAGTAAAGACAAGTCGCAGGCTAGTCTGGCCTTCCCGGGTTTACAGCATATAGAGTAGAATAGAATAGAATGCCTTTATTGTCATTATACAGGCTGTACAATAAGATTGGAGGGCCATTCCTGTTCAGTGCCATGCAATAGAAAGTCAAAATCTCTAAAATAAAAATAAAGATATAATAATCTAATTAAATCTAAAAATATACAAAAAATAAAATGTATTAAAAATATAGAAAATAAGAGAATGTATAGAAATTAGGGGTGGGACTCGATTAAAAAATTAATCTAATTCATTAGGAGCTTTGTAATTAATTAATTGAAATTAATCGCATTTTAATCGCATTTGAATATTTAACATGATAAATATTAATTTAAGTTTGGTTGATGAATGAATCAATACAAATAAGCTTAAACTTCAAAATTTTGTTTATTTTCCCACCAGTCTACTACACAGACCAACAACGGGCGGAAGTGCTCCTGTGATGAGCAAACACCTGAAATTAAAGTTAAGCATCATAACTGGATAGTTTTACTCAACATTAATGTCTCACTTAATATAGTTGGAAATTAATCATTAGCTCAGCTGTATTCCTTGATGTTGTTGTGCTTGTTTTAACAGCTTATTTTGAATTAAAGATTTAAAATTAAACCACAAAAAGGAGAAAAGTTCGTTCTCCGTTTAACCAGCTGCTCTTACACAGCTGTCCTTCGCACTCACGGTTGCTAGGTGACATGCAGAGGTGAGGGCAGGTGACGCTGATATGAAGGATAGCCGCTCGCTTCCGGCCTTTGCGGTCTTCGTGGGCTGCGAAGGTCTACGTGGGCCGATTCCTTCGAAGGATGCGGCCCCTGAATTTTTGACATCGTGCGTCGATATAATCTGTATGCCTGGAACTCGTGCACTGAGAAACGTTCCACGGTACAAAGTGCGATTAAAATGCGTTAAAATTTTTAATTCGTTATTTTCCCCGTAATTAATTAATCGAAATTAACGCGTTAAAGTCCCACCCCTAATAAAAATATATACATTGTAAAAAAAAAACAAAATAAGTGTATACATATAATAATGAAGATGGTGAATATTGCACTTGGTAAATAAATATTGCACTAGTGAATGAATACTAGATACATATTACACAATATAGGAGTGACAGATATTGTTCAGTATGAATAATATATTATTGCACAGAGATATGGGTATTGCAAAGTCACAGTGGGTGAGTGTGAGAGTTCAGGGTGCTGATTGCTCTGGAGAAGATACTGTTCTTAAGTCTGTTTGATCGAATATATTTAGTTTAGATGAAAATTATGGGAAGATTTGTATTATTTGTGGTTTAAAGATCTCTACTACCAAACTAACCTGGCTCAAATGAAAGCCATGAGGCTTCCCTTTAAAATGATACCAAACACTATAGTCTAGACCAGGGCTCTTCAACTCCAGGCCTCGAGAACCCCTGTCCTGCAGGTTTTAGATGTGTCTCTGCTTCAACACACCTGAGTCAAATATAGAAGTCATTAGCAGGACTCTGGAGAACTGGACTGCATACTGAGGAGGTAATTCAGCCATTTGATTCAGGTGTATTGGATCAGGAACACATCTAAAACCTGCAGGACAGGGGCTCTCGTGGCCTGAAGTTGAAGAGCCCTGGTCTAGACCAGGGATGCCCAAACTCGGCCTCTTCTGGCCCGCGAATTGATGTAAAAAAAATAGCATACAATTTGGCCCTTTAAGTTCTTTTTTGACATTTCGCTTAACCCTCTTAATTGGAGAAGAAGGCAAAATGTCAAAAAAGTAACTTAAAGGGCCAAATTATGTCACGGAGGGGGCTGTGTGCTGAAAGGGGTGGACCCAAATGCAGGACACATGAACTGGAGCTTTACTCTATACAGCTTTATTGCTGGAGGCTCACAAATCTTAAAACAAAAACTCAAAAATACAATAAAATCTCAACCAAGGCAAAAAACACAAATTCACAAAGAACACAAATTCACAAAGGCTGGGAGAAAGAAAACACAAGAATACTAAACTGGAACAGCTAAAACAGGAACACTGGGGGAAACAATGATGATGACGCAACAATGAACAGAGGAAAACTGAGGGCTTAAATACACAAAGGAAATTAGGGCAAGTGAAAACAACAGGGAATGACAGGTGAACCAAATGAACCTAATGACAAAGGGAAGCAAAACTAAACACCAAGCACAGGGAACACGAGACTGTCAAAATAAAACAGGAAGTGACACAAGGGAACAGAGATGCAGACCTGACACTGAACACTGGGAAACAGAAGGAATCTGAAAATCATACAATCAAACCCCACAATAAAAGAAAAACCCCAGAACAGACAAATAAAAACCAAACCAAAAACACACAGGGTCCAACGGACCCCAAACCATGACAAATTATGTTATGTTTTACAACAATTTGCGGACCAGAAGCAGGGGGCAGGGCCATAAGCGGCCCACAGGCAGAGTTTGGGCACCCCTGGTCTATAGTATTTGGTATCATTTTAAAGGGAAGCCTCATGGCTTTCATTTGAGCCAGGTTAGTTTGGTAGTAGAGATCTTTAAACCACAAATAATACAAATTTTCCCATAATTTTTACCTAAACTAAATATATTCTTTTAGCCCTGTGGCATCCAGGGACATCAGGGACACAAGAGTTGCCCAAGTTCCACTTTGGCCAAGGCCTCTCACTGTGTGGAATTTGCATGTTCTCCCCGTGTCTGCGTGGGTTTCCTCCAGGTACTCGGGTTTCCTCCCACAGTCATAGACATGCAGTTACTGGGATTAGGTTAATTGGTAATTCTAAATTACCCATATGTGTGAATGGTTGACGGGCTGGTGACCTATACAAGGTGCACCCTGCCTCTCACCCTATGTCAGCTACTCTGAACAGGTTAAGTGGAGGGGAATGGATGGTTTCCTCTATTCAAAATAATTCAACATTTCTACTGGGACAGAACTGGAGATTTAGCCAACAATTGCCACAACCTCACCAACACTTAACTCAATCTCACCATCAACAGCAGTAAACGAGACTTCACCGCGACTTGCCACGAACTCAACAGAAATCAACGTGACCTCAACATCACTTAACCCAACCTCGCCAACTGATGTGACCTCAGCACGGTCCGCACCAACAACCCAAGTCAACGTGACTACAACGCCACTTGACACCACCTCACCACAAACCAACACAACTATAACATCACCTAAACCAACCTCGCCAACTGAAGTAACTTCAGCACCATCAACAGCACAAGTCAACTTCACTTCAACACCACTTGCCACAACTTCACCACAAATCAACATGACCTCAACACCTCTCAACCCAACCTCGCCAACTGATGTGACCTCAGCACAGTCCACACCAACAACACAAGTCAACATGACTTCAACACCACTTGGCACCACCTCACCACAAATCAACACAACTATAACATCACCTGACCCAACCTCGCCAACTGAAGTAACTTCAGCACCATCAACAGCACAAGTCAACGTCACTTCAACGCCACTTGCCACAACTTCACCACAAATCAACATGACCTCAACACCTCTCAACCCAACCTCGACAACTGATGTGACCTCAGCACAGTCCACACCAACAACACAAGTCAACATGACTTCAACACCAGTTGGCACCACCTCACCACAAATCAACACAACTATAACATCACCTAACCCAACCTCACCAACTGAAGTAACTTCAGCACCATCAACAGCACAAGTCAACGTCACTTCAACGCCATTTGCCACAACTTCACCACAAATCAACATGACCTCAACACCTCTCAACCCAACCTCGACAACTGATGTGACCTCAGCACAGTCCACACCAACAACACAAGTCAACATGACTTCAACACCAGTTGGCACCACCTCACCACAAATCAACACAACTATAACATCACCTGACCCAACCTCACCAACTGAAGTAACTTCAGCACCATCAACAGCACAAGTCAACGTCACTTCAACGCCACTTGCCACAACTTCACCACAAATCAACATGACCTCATCACCTCTCAACCCAACCTCGCCAACTGATGTGACCTCAGCACGGTCCACACCAACAACACAAGTCAACGTGACTTCAACACCACTTGGCACCACCTCACCACAAATCAACACAACTATAACATCACCTGACCCAACCTCACCAACTGAAGTAACTTCAGCACCATCAACAGCACGAGTCAACGTCACTTCAACGCCACTTGCCACAACTTCACCACAAATCAACATGACCTCAACACCTCTCAACCCAACCTCGCCAACTGATGTGACCTCAGCACAGTCCACACCAACAACACAAGTCAACATGACTTCAACGCCACTTGACACCACCTCACCACAAATCAACACAACTATAATATCACCTAACCCAACCTCGCCAACTGAAGTAACTTCAGCACCATCAACAGCACAAGTCAACGTCACTTCAACGCCACTTGCCACAACTTCACCACAAATCAACATGACCTCAACACCTCTCAACCCAACCTCGCCAACTGATGTGACCTCAGCACAGTCCACACCAACAACACAAGTCAACATGACTTCAACACCAGTTGGCACCACCTCACCACAAATCAACACAACTATAACATCACCTAACCCAACCTCACCAACTGAAGTAACTTCAGCACCATCAACAGCACAAGTCAACGTCACTTCAACGCCATTTGCCACAACTTCACCACAAATCAACATGACCTCAACACCTCTCAACCCAACCTCGACAACTGATGTGACCTCAGCACAGTCCACACCAACAACACAAGTCAACATGACTTCAACACCAGTTGGCACCACCTCACCACAAATCAACACAACTATAACATCACCTGACCCAACCTCACCAACTGAAGTAACTTCAGCACCATCAACAGCACAAGTCAACGTCACTTCAACGCCACTTGCCACAACTTCACCACAAATCAACATGACCTCATCACCTCTCAACCCAACCTCGCCAACTGATGTGACCTCAGCACGGTCCACACCAACAACACAAGTCAACGTGACTTCAACACCACTTGGCACCACCTCACCACAAATCAACACAACTATAACATCACCTGACCCAACCTCACCAACTGAAGTAACTTCAGCACCATCAACAGCACGAGTCAACGTCACTTCAACGCCACTTGCCACAACTTCACCACAAATCAACACAACTATAACATCACCTAACCCAACCTCACCAACTGAAGTAACTTCAGCACCATCAACAGCACAAGTCAACGTCACTTCAACGCCACTTGCCACAACTTCACCACAAATCAACATGACCTCAACACCTCTCAACCCAACCTCGCCAACTGATGTGACCTCAGCACAGTCCACACCAACAACACAAGTCAACATGACTTCAACACCAGTTGGCACCACCTCACCACAAATCAACACAACTATAACATCACCTAACCCAACCTCGCCAACTGAAGTAACTTCAGCACCATCAACAGCACAAGTCAACGTCACTTCAACGCCACTTGCCACAACTTCACCACAAATCAACACAACTATAACATCACCTAACCCAACCTCACCAACTGAAGTAACTTCAGCACCATCAACAGCACAAGTCAACGTCACTTCAACGCCACTTGCCACAACTTCACCACAAATCAACATGACTTCAACACCTCTCAACCCAACCTCGCCAACTGATGTGACCTCAGCACAGTCCACACCAACAACACAAGTCAACATGACTTCAACACCAGTTGGCACCACCTCACCACAAATCAACACAACTATAACATCACCTGACCCAACCTCGCCAACTGAAGTAACTTCAGCACCATCAACAGCACAAGTCAACGTCACTTCAACGCCACTTGCCACAACTTCACCACAAATCAACATGACCTCAACACCTCTCAACCCAACCTCGCCAACTGATGTGACCTCAGCACAGTCCACACCAACAACACAAGTCAACATGACTTCAACACCACTTGGCACCACCTCACCACAAATCAACACAACTATAACATCACCTAACCCAACCTCACCAACTGAAGTAACTTCAGCACCATCAACAGCACAAGTCAACGTCACTTCAACGCCACTTGCCAAAACTTCACCACAAATCAACATGACCTCAACACCTCTCAACCCAACCTCGACAACTGATGTGACCTCAGCACAGTCCACACCAACAACACAAGTCAACATGACTTCAACACCAGTTGGCACCACCTCACCACAAATCAACACAACTATAACATCACCTAACCCAACCTCGCCAACTGAAATAACTTCAGCACCATCAACAGCACAAGTCAACGTCACTTCAACACCACTTGCCACAACTTCACCACAAATCAACATGACCTCAACACCTCTCAACCCAACCTCGCCAACTGATGTGACCTCAGCACGGTCCACACCAACAACACAAGTCAACATGACTTCAACACCAGTTGGCACCACCTCACCACAAATCAACACAACTATAACATCACCTGACCCAACCTCACCAACTGAAGTAACTTCAGCACCATCAACAGCACAAGTCAACGTCACTTCAACGCCATTTGCCACAACTTCACCACAAATCAACATGACCTCAACACCTCTCAACCCAACCTCGCCAACTGATGTGACCTCAGCACGGTCCACACCAACAACACAAGTCAACGTGACTTCAACACCACTTGGCACCACTTCACCACAAATCAACACAACTATAACATCACCTAACCCAACCTCACCAACTGAAGTAACTTCAGCACCATCCACATCAACAGCTGCAACTTCAACAGATGCCCCGCAAACACAACCTCAAATTAACTTGGAATTTAAGCTGCAGAGTAACTTTACATCAGAACTTCTAAACTCATCCTCACCAGAGTTTAAAACATTAGCAACCAAAGTGACCAGAGTGGTGAGTTCTTGATTTTATTTGATTTTTTTATGCAGACAAAGTAATAGTAAACTCATCCAAAACAATCTGATGATTTTGTCTGAACTGACCCAGTCAATAGTCCTATTTAGTTTTTGATGTTAAAAAAAAAAACAAATTGTGATTCTTGCCTGAAAGAGTATATACATAATTTAAACATGCTTTCATTTCCAGCATAATGTAGTGCAACAAACAGAATCATAAAATCATATTCTCCTAAAATATGAACAAATAAGTTTAAGATGAAGGCAAAGTGTAATTTAATAAATTTAATATTTGATGATGTGTAATTTTACAAATGCTCTCCAAACAATTCTCAAGATAAATTATACATGGAGCTTCACATTTTTGAAACCCTTGTGGCATGATGAATTTGATTTTTAAATATGTTTGAAATTCCATTTAAAAATATTTATTTTCTTTTTTTGTAAAAAATTTATTCACAGCTCAATGAAGTCTATTTAAAGCTATTTGGATCTCGCCTCAAGAAAGCAGTCGTCAGAGGTTTCAGGTATAAAACACTGCTTAAAATGGCATTCCATAGTTACTTCTTTTCAAGTGCAAATAACTTTCTTTAATAAAAAAAAATTGTTTTGATTTTTAAGAACAGATTTATAAAGTTAATTCCTATGCCAGGGTGCTTGAAAGGAGTGTCCGCCCGTTAGTCGAACCTCGGATCCAGGAGGAACAATGCGGTTTTTGTCCTGGTTGTGGAACGCTGGACCAGCTCTTTATCCTCTCAAGGATATTCGAGTGTGCGTGGGAGTTTGCCCAACCAGTCTACATGTGTTTTGTGGACTTGGAAAAGCCATTTGACCGTGTCCCTCGGGGTATGCTGTGGGAGGTCCTGTGGGAATATGGGGTGTCTGGCTCGTTGTTGCGAGCCATTCAGTCTCTGTACTGTACAACCACAGTGAGAGCTTGGTCCATATAGCCGGTAATAAGTCGGACTCATTTCCTGTGGGTGTTGGACTCTGCCAGGGCTGCCCTTTATCATCGATTCTGTTCTTAATTTTTATGGACATAATTTCTAGGCGTAGCCAGGTGGTGGAAGGCTTCTTCCTTGGTGGCCTCAGAGTCTCACCTCTGCTCTTTGCAGATGATGCAGTCCTGTTGGCTTCATCAGCTGGTGGCCTCCAGCTCGCAGTGGAATAGTTCGCAGCCCAGTGTGAAGTGGCTGGCATGAGGATCAGCACCTCTAAATCTGAGGCCATGGTCCTCAGCCGGAAAAGGGTGGAGTGCTCTCTCTGGGTCATGGACAAGTTCCTGCCCGAAGTGGAGGAGTTCAAGTATCGCTGAGTCTTGTTCAAAAGTGATAGGAGAAGGGAGTGGGAGATCAACAGACGGATCGGAGCTGTTTCTGCAGTGATGCGGATGCTGCAATGGTCTGTCGTGGTGAAGAGGGAGCTTAGCGTAAAAGCGAAGCTGTCGATTTACCGGTTGATCTATGTTCCTACCCTTAACTATGGTCACGAGCTTTGGGTAGTGACTGAAAGAATAAGATCACGAATACAAGCGGCAGAAATGAGTTTCCTTCGAAGGGTGGCTGGCCTCTCCCTTAGAAACAAAGTGAAGAGTGTGGCCATCCGGGAGGGGCTCAGAGTAGAAATGCTGCTCCTCCACATCGAAAGGAGCCAGTTGAGGTGGCTTGGGCATCTTGGGTGAGGTGTTCCGGGCATGCCACACCGGGAGGAGGCCCCGTGGTAGACCCAGGACACGCTGAGGAGATTATATCTCTCGGCTGGCCTGGGAACACCTTGGGGTCCCTCCGGAGGAGCTGGAGGAGGTGGCTGGGGAAATGGAAGCCTGGGCTTCTCTGCTTAGGCTCCTGGCCCTGTGACCCGGCCCCCGGATAAGTGGAAGAGAATGGATGGATGGATGGATGGATGGATGGATTCAATTAGTTAATTCCTGTCTGTTGTCATAGAGCCAATCAATGATAACAACTGGAAAATAAAATGAAAGTATAAAAATTAATAAATATTTCTGTTACAGACAAGGATCCATTTTAGTTGATGCTGCCCTGACGTTCAGCAATGACAGCGTGTTACCAAATGTTACTACTGTTATTCAAGCTCTAAAAGAGGCTGCTCAAAGCTCAAATTTTTCTCTCCCAATCAACGTATCATCTATTACAGCAACAGGTCAATTTTCATATTATTTATCTTTTCAATTTACCATTTTATTCATCATTTATTTTCATACTTTGTCAATATGCAAGTACATATCAAGTATAAGATGAAAGGGAAATGTTTACAAGCATAATTTACCTCATGTTTCAACCTCACCAGAAATCCACACGACTTCAACAACTCTCAACCCAACCTCACCAACCTCAATGTCAGCATCTTCAACACTGAATCCAAGTACCTCACCAGGTATTTCTATGACATATTTTTGAAATTTTCCATGTTATTATCACAAACATATTAACACTGTCGTCCAACCACACCACCAGTCAGTATGACCTCTATACTACTGAGCACAAGCTCACATGACTCAACAGAACTGTGTTAGTTAATCTCATCTCAAGAGCATTAACCTTAACCACAGGAACTGTCACCACTCCAGTCAATAGGACATCAGCAGCCTAACCAACACACAACATGAGCTTGACCTTACCATCAGTCAATGTAACCTCACCACAAGGAAACATGATCTTAACAACTCTCAGCACAGCCTCACCAGTTACCATGAACTCAGCACCACTCCATCTAGCCATACAGCAAAACATGACCTCTCCACTTATCTCCACCATGTCATCACCTGTTAAATCAGGACCTACAAATTGAAATAGCTGTTCTTGGAAACATTTTTTTGATTTAACAGGTTTCATAATAAAATGAAATATATAACACTTTATAACAAAAGTGAGTGCAGCATCATGACTTCAAATTTATACAATTTTACATCTGTAAAAATTAACACCATTTAACTTACATTGTAGGCTCTGATACAACTGCAGCTTCTCCCGTGTCTCCAAATACAACACCTATATTACCCACTACAATCCCCAGCACTGCAGCCACAGATCCTCCTACGCAGACAGAAGGAACCCTTGGCCTTAAATTTAGTCTCAACCAAACTTTTACAACGGATCTGTCAAACCCAAGCTCAACAGGTTTTCAGACTTTAGCTCAAAAAGTGATCACAGAGGTAAGATGTCAACACTATGTACTAACAAACCAAAATGGCAGCTGCAAATAAATTGTGTCTGATTTGCAGATCTTTGAAATAAATGTAGATAATGTATTTGTGTATATATTCTAGGAAACATATAATCTAAGAAAATGTATTATTTTTATTTTTTAACCTTTATTAAGTGCTTTAAATATTTCAAAATAATGTTCTCTTTCAGATAAACAGACTAGTTAGACAGATCTCTGCGTCCTTCCTTCGCTCCAGGATTAACTCCTTTACGTAAGACTAAATTTTAGTCCCTGACTCATGTATTTTTTTTAGATTTGAGTTTGTGAATTGCTTTTATAAACATTACTTTTTTTCTTTGTCATTGTAGGAATGGATCTGTAGTTGTCAACATGACTCTTGTGTTTCAAAATAAAACCTTAGTTCCATCACTAGCCAGTGCAACTGCAGATTTGTTAAGAATACTCAGCTCAACCACACTGGATATTATACCGGGCACTATATGTAAGTTTTTAGACACAAACTTTGTGGCTTGCAATTATTAATATACTTTGTCTTATATAATGTAGTATTTGTAATTCTGTGGTTACTGTTAAACATAAAAGCAAGAGGAGAACTCAAGCTTAAGAGAATTTCATGACATACTTGTTTTTTTTTTTCTTCTAATGTTTCAGTTGTATCATCATCAACAACCAGTCTTCAGTCTGCAATGAGCATATGGGCACTAATGCTGATGATTATGGCCCAAATCCTGATCAACATGTAGCCAGCACTCAAGCCAGCTGCAGGGACTTCAC
Source organism: Archocentrus centrarchus (assembly GCF_007364275.1). Classification (NCBI taxonomy): domain Eukaryota; kingdom Metazoa; phylum Chordata; class Actinopteri; order Cichliformes; family Cichlidae; genus Archocentrus; species Archocentrus centrarchus. The sequence continues at coordinate 19,254,639 of NC_044346.1, read as the reverse complement.
TAACAGTCTGTAATGTGCAATAAAAGCTTGAAAAACAGTATGTACCAACAAACAAAAAAGCAAAAGATAAAAGAAGTGTGCATTATGAAATTTACCAAGACAAAGTAATTTAATTCAAAAGATGCATGCTGTGTGTAAAAGATTGAACAGGTTCATGGTGTTTGCCAAAACATTAAAAATATTTGATACATTTTGATACATGTATTAGCAGTTGTCACTAAGTACCACATTTGTTCGTTAGAACATTTGTTTTTATTGCTATTGTGGCATTTAAAGCAAAAAATTAATTTATTTATACTAGGTATTGTACATTATGCAAGACACAATTTAATATCCAAACATATTGTGGAGTTAAAGAGTGAAAAGGAAGATGCAAGCAGTTAATGTAGAGCAATGCTAGAAGTTAAAAGAGTTAAGCTGAAATGATCTTGATCCTGCCAACTGATTCTGTTAGAGTCAAATTGTCCAGTATCAGGTGAATAGTTTGGAACGTGGATTTTAAATGAGCTTCTGGATACTAATTTAACAAAATATCCACATACTGCTGTCATAATTATAAGATGATTCTTTTTGCTTTTATTGATTGATCAATCAATTGATGAACAGCTTCATCTGAATACTTGTTCTTCCTGTATGTCTCTGAAAATGAGATTAATAAAACTCTATGCTGTATACTTTTGGGGATTCTTTAACACCCTCTCTTTTCCCTTTTTTTTTGTTTTTGTTTTTGTTATTTTTTGTTTTGTTTTTTCCCCTTTAAATACCAAAGGAGGATAAACCCATACAAACAACTACTATTGGTGGTTTGGTGAATATAATTTGTAGGTTTGTGATGAACCTTTTAAATCTTTATATTTGTAAAAGCAAGGTTTATAGCAATTGCTGGAGGGAAGTACTAAGAACAGAGATTAATGGATTATGGAGCTCTGTCAGGCTTAAAATCAGAGTTTTCTGTGTCAAGAAAGTGGCTCTCTTTTTACCTGGCTACATCACCATGGTAAACGATGCTGAATGCATAAGCTGATTGGGAGCAGGCTATTTCTAAGTTTTGGTATAAAATCAGCTGGAAAAGCCACATTTTCACTTCTTCTTTTATTTGTAGCATGTTTTAAGCAACATAATGATTCTCTGAAACCTGAATCCATTTTATTGCAAGTTTTGCATGATGTTAAGCTGTAACTTAATAACATCACAAATGGAGCCGAGCTGCAAAGTTACAGTAGAGCAAACTATGTGTTGTGTTGTCACTGACATGTACATGCATTCAGTTAGTGATGCAAAAAAATGTAGACTTATTAATAATCTGCTGCTTAGTCTCTTTTACACAGCTGGGATAACACTCAATAAAATAAATTTCATATTTTTTTTTTTAATAAAGCCTGTCATGTCTGGCAGTTTTCGCAATCGGAACGGTGATCCAAATGTAATGATGTACCAAACATATTTGCTTTTACAAGAACTGCTCTATAAGTTTTCTATAGGCTATTCTTGTTAATGTTTGTATTTTAATTTTTTATTTGGTAATTTATGCCAGACCTGACAGGCAATAAGGAAAGGGATATAGAGGAGGGGAAAAAGCAAACAAAAAAAAAAAAAAGGGGGGGGTATACATACATACATACACACACACATTCACATGTCTATACAAATGCAAATACATATAAACACAATTTTGCTGTTTGCAGTAATGTGTGTATGCGCCTCTGTCATGGAATGTACTCAATGAGGGTAAGAACTGCAACCATGCCCCCCACGATCCAGAGGCAAATAGGAAAGGACCCAGGAGACCCAGGCCATCCACAGCCCACTAGGAGCTCAGAAGACCTGAGGCCACACATCCTGATGGCAACTGAGTGCACTCCCCAGAGGAGGAAGGAGGGAGACCCTAGACGGAGCCCCCTACTGCCAAAGGGCAAGAGTCCAGAGAGCCAGAGGCAATGAGCAGCCCCCCCCCCCCCCCCCCCCCCCCCCCCCCGCAGGCAGGTACCCCAGCACGAGCCGAGCACGCGGGTCCCGAGGCCCCAAGCGCCCAAGAACTGCCCGACACCCGGCAGAGCCCCCCCCCCCCCAACGCCAAGGAGGCCCAAATAAATAAATTTCATTTTGATCTTCTGACAGCAAAAAAGCAATTTCCATATCTTCTTTATCAGGTTATGGGAGAATAACATTTAATATTAAAATTCATTCTATTTAAAGTTTCAGAGCTTTAATGTGAAATGACATTAAAAATGAACAGCAGCACCGAGCGCTCACTCGGGATTAAAATAATTAACTTGAATGAAAATGGTTAATTTACCACTCTGTGCTGCATATCACAAGATGAATGATTTTCTGCATTAATCACTTGTCTTAATCACTTTGTCTTGCTCAGGATGGTAAATGGATTGCACACCCGTCACGAAAGGATATCAAGTGACTGGCTGGGGCTTAGGTTCTGTCAACCCAGCAAACTCAAAGAAAGAACAGCTGTTTTGAGTTGTACTGAGTAGAAGCACCCTTTTGAGCTAATACAGCCATTAGTCTTCTTGGGAATGATGCAACAAGTTTTTCACACCTGGATTTGGGATCCTCTGCCATCTTTCCTTGCAGATCCTCTCCAGTTCCGTCAGGTTGGATGGTGAACGATGGTGGACGGCCATTTTCAGGTCTCTCCAGAGATGCTCAGTTGGGTTTAGGTCAGAGCTCTGTCTGGGCCAGTCAAGAATGGTCACAGAGTTGTACCAAAGCCACTCCTTTGTTATTTTAGCTGTGTGCTTGGGGTCATTGTCTTGTTGGAAGGTGAACCTTTGGCCCAGTCTGAGGTCCTGAGCACTCTGGAAGAGGTTTTCTTCCAGGATGTCTCTGTACTTGGCCGCATTCATCAACCAATCAGGGTCACGGGCAACTGAGGAAGAGACGAGGTCCGCCTCTACAACACAAGGATTTGTTAGTGGGAAGGTCAGAGTACCGGACACAGAGCAAGGAAAGCTGGATCCGTGATACACACTCTTTGGGAAATGGAACTCTCAGACCCTGCTTACGTTTAGGATACATGTTGGAGACTTCGTGTTGATCATACCAGTCATCATTCATTAGCTGTTCCCATGACTTGCAAAACAAATTTGAAGCCTTTCAGGGTTGATGGTGAAACAGGCAGCAGCACATAAAAATGTGTAGACTCTGTGGTCAGTACTGCGCCCTAATAATTTTTTTCTCTACATGAAACACTTCATACCAGCCTCCAAAACTGAAATTCACTTCTGTACTAGAAAGTGGTTTATATTCAACCCACTAGCATGCAAACCTCAGACTGTTTTTGCTTTACTAGACTACAATCACCTCAATCACTAACTAGTAGCACAGACAAAAAATTTAGCTAATAAGATATAGTTAAAGGCTGAAAATGTTTGACTATCTTACAGGACATTTTCTTGTATTTACTTTGTGCATGTCATGTAAAAAGAAGACATTCATTAGGACAAGTGCAAACATTAAAATGACTAAAAGTCTAATGATGCATTACAATCAAATTGAGCTACTGGCTTATTTTATAAAATACATCCCCCTACTGTAAAACTGGTCAGGAAACAGAGCCTTTGTTAAAGGATATGCCTATGAAAGATTTTGTATTTCCCTTTTTGTAATTTTTTTTTTTAAATAATGACAAAGAAAGTAATGCATAAATGTGCTGTCCTCAGCAATTGTTGCTTAGACCATGGGTAGGAGTCCACTAAACATTATATTCGTTGAGACCAATTATATAGTTTATTTAAACAATAACTTTGTTAATTGAGCATTCATACAACACATAATAATAATATCGAATGTAAAATTCAACAATAGCTGTGTGACTTATGGTCTCATTATCTATATGTAATGAGAACAACAAGCCAGAAGAGGGCTGCACTAACCCAAAGATTCGTCTCTGAAATCCTAGAGCTTTTTTTTGTGTAAGTCAAGGTCAAACTGCCCTTAAATTAACAGGCAGGGACCATGACTTCATTAGATTTTATGAAAAAAAATTACATTTTATATATATAGAGAGAGAGAAAGAGGAGCGCAGCACTTCTCACACTTCTGCACTTCATAACATGATCAAGAGACACTTTTTTAATATTAAAACCAGCAGTGGTCTTTGTGGCCCATAGCTACTATGTTTGATAAATACATTTTCATTTGGTGTGATTCTGGCTTTACTTGTCTTTAAAGTGTCCTTGAGCAAGATAATGAACCCCAAGTTGCCTGTGGTGCATCCACTGCAGTGTTAATGTTGTCTCAAAGTGCCAAGGTAGAGATAAAAGCACTGTCTGAATATGTGTGATTTGGTGAACATGACCTGCAGTAGAAAGTGCATTGAGTGTTCAACTTTACCATTCATTTTTAAGAGATATCAGCAAACTAAAATCAAGTTCTGATCAGTATTTCACCAATACTCTTTCACTATCACATTGCCCACCAGAGCATTAAAAGGACCAGCAGTGTTGCTGGAACTCACAGTAAGTAATTGAGCACTGTGGCTTTTGGACTTCAAGATTCATGCTTTATTGTCATTCTTCTCATGTGAAACATGACAGTAATGAAAATTAAATTCTGAGGTCCCTCCAGTGTCAGTTGCCTTTTTTTTTAATTGTAAAGATATTTACAAACAAATAGAATAATTTGAGGAAATAGAGTATATAGATAACTAACTACAGAGAAAACTGATCTGGTACCTGGGCAGTTTGCAGTGATATTGCACAGGATATTGTCATGTATTGCACATTATTATTTATTTATTTTTATTTTCTACTTTTACTTTCCTAATATACTAGTTCTTAAATTTTATTTTAACTTAGTTGCTTATTTCAATTGTTTGTAAAGCAGTCGCAAGTAAGAATTTCATTGCTCAGCATAACCACAGTGTTTTGCGGTGTACATGACAATAAACTTCTTGAATCTTGAATTCTGTTTACTCTGTTAATGGCTGAAGCACTTCCGCTTGTTCCCCGGAACAAAATTGAACTTTTTGGCCAAAATGCAAAAAGCTATGTGTGGCAAAGAATTAACACTGCACATTACTCTGAACACACCATCCCCACTGTCAAATATGGTGGTGGCAGCATCATGCTCTGGGGCTGCTTCTCTTCAGCAGGGACAGGGAAGTTGGTCAGAGTTGATGGGAAGATGGATGGAGCCAAAAACAGGGCAATCTTGGAAGAAAACTTGTTGGAGTCTGCAAAAGACTTGAGACTGGGGCGGAGGTTCAGCTTCCAGCATGACAATGACCCTACACATAAAGCCAGGGCTACAATGGGATGGTTTAAAACAAAACATATTCATGTGTTAGAATGGCCCAGTCAAAGTCCAGACCTAAACCCAATCAAGAATTTGTGGCAAGATCTGAAAACTGCTGTTCACAAACGCTCTCCATCTAATCTGACTGAGCTTGAGCTGTATTGCAAAGAAGAATGGGCAAAAATTTCAGTCACTAGATGTGCAAAGCTGGTGGAGACATACCCTAAAAGACTTGCAGCTGTAATTGCAGCAAAAGGTGGTTCCACAAAGTATTGACTCAGGGGGGCTGAATACCTTTGCACACCGCACTTTTCAGTTTTTTATTTGTAAAAAATGTTTTGAATCATGTATAATTTTCATTCCACTTCATAATTGTATACCACTGTGTGTTGGCCTTTCACATGAAATTCCGCACTGTCAAGAGCTTGAGAAGCCTGTCTGGGTGCTGCCCTGTAAAACATAAATATGTTATTCCTGCAGTTTAACTAATTGATTTGTGTCGTCTGGCTTCATGGCTAGATAAAGCTGGGCATCATCTGAAAATGTATCTGAAATTGCAAATGCATCTGACAATGAAAATGTATGCAATGCTTTCTAATAATACTGTCATGGTCCGGGGTCCTATGGACCCCATGTTTTGTTTTGCTTATTTTTGTTCTGGGTTTCTTGTTTGTGGGGTTTAGTTTGTTTTCTAGTTCCTTGTGTTTCCTGGTGTCAAGTCTGCGTCTGGTGTCTGTTGTGTTCAGTTTTGTTCCCCCTGGTCTCGTCTTGGTAATCACCTGTGTTCCCACCTGTTTCCTCTTCCCTCATATGTCCTCCTGTGTATTTAAGTCCAGTGCTTTCAGAGACTGTTGTCATCTTTGTATGTTCTCCTGCTGTGTGTCCTGTTCTGCCTCTCTCACCTGTTCTGAGTTTTGCCACTAGCTCTGCCTAGTCCCGCTTTTTGTTCAGCACCTGTAAAGAAAGTGGAATTACCTTTTACCTTTGCCTGGCATGTCCTGCATTGGGGCTCTCTTTCTGCTTGCCACACAGCCGTTACATGACAAATACTGCCTAAGGGAAGCATGTATAATGTAAATAAAATTGGTCCTAGCACAGAACCCTGTGGAACTCCATAATTAACCTTAGTGTGTGAAGAAGACTCCCCATTTACATGAACAAATTGGAGTCTATTAGATAAATATGATTCAAACCACTGCAGTGCAGTACCTTTAATACCTATAGTATGCTCTAATCTCTGTAATAAAATGTTATGGTCAACAGTATCAAAAGCTGCACTGAGGTCCAACAGGACAAGAACAGAGATGAGTCCACTGTCAGAGGCTGTAAGAAGATCATTTGTAACCTTCACTAATGCTGTTTCTGTACTGTGATGAATTCTGAAACCTGACTGAAACTCTTCAAATAAACCGTTCCTCTGCAGATGATCAGTTAGCTGTTTTACAACTACTCTTTCAAGAATCTTTGAGAGAAAAGGAAGGTTGGAGATTGGCCTATAATTAGCTAAGACAGCTGGATCAGTGATGGCTTTTTAAGTAGAGGTTTAATTACAGCCACCTTGAAGGTCTGTGGTACATAGCCAACTAATAAAGACTGATTGATCATTTTTAAGATTGAAGCATCAATAATTGGAAAGACTTCTTTGAACAGTCTAGTAGGAATGGGATCTAATAAACATGTTGCTGGTTTGGAGGAAGTAACTATTGAAGTTAACTCCGAAAGATCAACTGGAGCAAAAGAGTCTAAACAAATACCAGCAGTGCTGAAAGCAGACAAACATGAAGATAAATCTTTGAGATGGTTATGAATAATTTTTTCTCTAATGTCTAAAATTTTATTTGTAAAGAAATTCATGAAGTCACTACTAGTCAAAGTGAAAGGAATACTCGGCTCTACAGAGCTCTGACTCTTTGTCAGCCTGGCTACAGTGCTGAAAAGAAACCTGGGGTTGTTCTTATTTTCTTCAATTAATGATGAGTAGTAAGATGTCCTAGCTTTACGGAGGGCTTTTTTATAGAGCAACAAACTCTTTTTCCAGGCTAAATGAGCATCTTCTAATTTAGTGAGATGCCATTCCCTCTCCAGCTTACGGGTTATCTGCTTTAAGCTGTGCGTTTGTGAATTATACCACAGAGTCAGGCACTTCTGATTTGAAGCTTTCCTTTTCAGAGGAGCCACAGTATCCAAAGTTATACGCAGTGAGGATGTAAAACTACTGACGAGATAATCGACCTCACTGGGAGCAGAGTTTAGGTAGCTGCTCTGCACTGTGTTGGCACTGAAGAGCATAACAATGAAGGAATTAGATCCTTAAACTTAGTTACAGCACTTTCAGAAAGACTTCTACTGTAATAAAACTTATTCCCTACTGCTGTGTAATTCATTAAAGTAAATGTAAATGTTACTAAGGTATGATCAGACAGGAGGGGGCTTTCAGGGAATACTGTTAGGTCTTCAGTTTCTATGCCACATGTCAGGACAAGATACAGAGTATGATTAAAGTGGTGGGTGGGCTCCTTTACATTTTGAAAGAAGCCAATTGAATCTAACTGCAGTAGAGGAGGTGGCTGGGGAGAGGGAGGTCTGGGCTTCTCTGCTTAGGCTCCTGCCCCCATGACCCAGCCCCAGATAAGCTGAAGAAAATGGATGGATGTTAAAGGTCATTTGCTGATCTTATTGGTTTCAGAAAAAGAAAACATACACTGGATGGCCTTACATTTTATTCCCTACTAAAAATAATAAACATAATTTTCAGTTAGGAGACTTTAAATTCATACAAAGTGAAATGGTGAGGACATAAATTAGTACAAATTTAAAGGATCAAATAATAAACATATACTATCATTAGTAAGTATTACACTATTGACACACTATGAAATGTGTAATCAAATGTGAGAGGTCATTTTGTTGACCCTCAAGTACAAGCAACAAAGCACTAGAATTAGTGTCTCCTCACTTCACTGTTACACACACAAAAGAGCAGATGTGCAGCAGTCTACCCTGCCTGCAAAGAACACTTGCATTACACATATGAATTACTGGTCTAAAAAAAACACTAATTAATGAGCCAATCTGCCTTTCATTGCATCCTTCATTACAAATTCCCCTATGTTTAATTAGAACACATCCACCACACTTGAGATACGCCTGTCACTGTATGAGGCCCAAGGTATTCAAGCTCAGCAGGGTTGGCTGTGGTCTACTGCACGCTCAAACACACGAAAGGGATGACAGGACCTGTTTTAGGGGTATGCGGAAAGTGCAATTGAAACCTTTTTTAAGTATGACATCAGATAAGTGCATAAATCCTTTGCTAATTTTTTCATCACAGTAAAAGAAACTGATTTTTTTTTGTTTTTCTTACCTCTGTATTTTTAGTAATTATTTGTTTTAAGTAGTGATTTATGTATCCAAAGATGCCACAAATACAGAGCAACTGTAGCCTTCTGTCATGGTGCTGTGTGGCTGGAGGGGTTAGACCCAAAACGCAGGACTCAGCAGAGGGTAAACTTAAAGTGGTTTATTTGGATGATGAAACAGAAAACAAAAACAAACCTACACTGGGACAGAAGCTAGACCAAAACTGGGGAGGAACAGGGAGACACACAGAATAGGGAGCAATGACGACAACACAACCAAGGACAGATGAAAATTGAGGGCTTAAATACACAATAGGTAATCAGCAGGGCACAGCAGGTGAAGCAAATGAGACTAACAACATAGGGGAAGCAAAACTAAACACAAAGCACAGGGAACACAAGACTGGCAAAATAAAACAGGAAGTGACTAACCAAGGTACACAGACTACATACAGGTGACTGGCACACAGACACGGGACAGAGACGCAGACTAGTCACAACACTAGGAATAAAACTCAACATGAAAACACAGGAGGTCAGGGTCAAGACAAAATGATAAAACAGACAAGACCATGGAAGCAGGGGAGACAGGGACGAAGGGAACAAAAGTATCAAAACAAACTGGGAAATAACAAAACTCAGGGAAAATAAAACTAAACACAAAACGCTGGGCAGACGGCCCAGGACCATGACACCTTCGGCCTAGAGCTAATATCGTCGGGCGGTACCCAACCTTCACTGGGTGTTTCCAACTTTAACCATAACACCCTCAAGCAAGGTTATAATAGTTTGGGATTTTACGTTATAATTTAGTTTTATTTCATTTCAACTTTTTTTTTTTTCTCTAATTCAGTTAGTTTTAATTCGTTTTTTGAGTGGTTTTGCTTGTTTTTATCAGTTTCTACTTTTTGTTTAATGCTTAGTTTTAGTTTAGTTTTTGTTAAGTATTAGTTTTGGTTTTTTCATACTTGTTAGGTGCAAGATTCAAGGTGTCAAGGAGTAACTATTGCGTAATAAGAACTTGACAAAAGATACCATTTAAAAAATTGTATTCAACAACCAACTGTTCACAAGATAGCAGCATTGCATTCTAAATGTATGTAATATTAAGGACACAAATGAACATCAAGAGACATCAACAGGGAGAAACAAAGAAAAACAAACTCCAAAACCCGATAAATTCTACATTAAACTTCCAATAAACTTCAGCATCAGTTCAGTAAATTAACAATACCTCGTGGTGTATAACATCAGAATGCAGTGAATGTTTGACAAAAACAAACTGAACTCTTTGAAGAAATCGACGCTCAAATACAGCTGCATTCTGATGTTATACATCACATGATACTGGTTCTCTGTCGGAGCTGCTGAGAGAGCTAGCTTGGTTAGGTGCTCGCTAATTAGACTTCTACACTGGGTCTTTGCGGGGCCTATCTAAGCAACCTACTTAAGTGGCCAGTGTGGTTGCCGCTTTTATGCTCGTGTGATCTGAATTATGTGTGTTAATTACCTTGTGTTATTTATTTATTTATTTTTTTGGAGGAGGGGGGGGCACTAGTCATGCCCAATAAAGTTGTTGCACTCCTGTCCTAGGAGGCAATGACTTTTCTCCCTTTCTTTTCACAGCAGCATATGAATGAGAGCAAGATATAATTTCACAAGCATATAAATAAGAACAAAAAACAAAAATATAAACAAGAAACAAGAAAATAGCAACAAATATAAATAAATATAAATAACAACAAAAATTAGATAATACAGGCCTAAATGTCCATAAAGTGTGAATGCAGGTAAGGTACAGAGTGTGACAAAAGACATTGTCCAGGCCGTTTTTTCGACTCTTCAATATGGAATTGTTTACTTTTGAGAAAGTACGCTGTGCAGCATTATTCTTACTTTTGTTTAATAGTCTTAAACAACATAATTTCTTGTACACACTTGAAAGACATGACTTACTGCAATAAGACTAGCTTTGCCATCAGAAAATTTAGAAAATGTAAAACCAAAATCCTGCTTTCCATTTTTCTGTTCATTTGAATTGCATTAGCAAGGGAGTTGGCATGGCTCGGTATTTAATTACTGTGGTTATTGTTGCATGTGTTCATCACAGCCCACTTCCCACTGCTATTTCTCTCGCTGTGTAAAACCAAGGTTGACAGAGCTGCAGAATGATACACACAAGGGCCGACGATCATCTTCTTTCTACACAGGTGAGTGTCTTTTTTTTTTTTAACCTAATTTTTCTTTGAGCACTAGTGAAGTAAAATGGTTATAGTAAAAAAAACACTTTATTCAGTGAACTCTAAAGACTTTATTTAAGCTGAGTTAAACTGTAACCAAGATACTCTTTGTTCTGATGGAATCCTTGAGAATTAATATACTTTAAATTGAGCTTTTGCAGTTGCAGTATTTATCTTCAAGATGAAAAATGGACCTTCACACATAAAAAAATTATAATTAAGTTCAATATATACTTCATTGCCAGCATAATACATGTTTTCTTTGATAATTTTGACAGGAAGACATGAAAAAGTGATTTTTTTTTTATTCGAAAATCAAGTGATAGATTACTTTGTGGTACATAGAAAAATTAATTATTGTGGAAAACTAACACATCCAAATGAAACTGTATAATTGTTGCAGAAAATATGAAAGAATGGAAATACAAAAAACAGAAAAATTAGAAGGATGAAATGATAAAACAAATGTGTGCAGCGGCTTGAAAATGACTGTTCATACACCTTTTTGTTGAATGCTGAAGTGACTTCTATCTCTCTGACGAGGTATGTGGCATAGTAAAGCTGCTTTGGCTCAATAAAGGATCTGCAGTACACATAAACAGACTTCCTGACATAGTGTACTAATATACACATAAAAAAGGTTGTTAAAAGCTGAGAAAACTCTGTTTTAATAATAGTTAATTAATTGCAAGGCAACAAAACAACAGAGGACTGTTTTTTTTTTTTTTTTTCAACAAATGTTTCAAATAATACGAACTTATTACTGAAAGCTAAAGCAGCTCAGTGGTGTATGGAATTAAACTGTACTGTAATGTTAGCTGCAAAGATTAAAACCAGGAACACTGTTCATTAATCCAAGCTCTGTGATCTCAGCACTTACTCAAGAACTGTGCCCTAATTGTCTGAAGTATAGTGCTGTCCTCTGAAACACATGTCAGTGCAGTTTATTTATTTTGACTTTTTTTTTTTCAAATAAAAATAAAAAACAAAATAAAACAAAATACATTTCTGGGAAACTTGATTCATTTCTCCAATATATTTTTTTTGACGAGTAAGCTCTCTACTGGACATAATATCCTAATTTCATAATTCAGCATTATTTTTCAATAATATATTGTGTTGTTATAATTATGTTTATTTTTTGTATTATGATATTCTTGACCACAAAGGCCAAAATACACACTAAGCTTGACACTGGCTTCATTCTTTTTCTTAAGTGCTGATAATTTGTCATTTTCTGAAGCCCATTGAGTTTGTTCTATATAACAAATCATTCAAATTGCAGTATTTATTATGTTGAAGGGTATATGTTTAGATCAATACATGAATCTACTTTATCTTGACTGCTTACTTACTGTATCCATAGTCAATGTCTATGATCAGTTTAACTCACTCCCCATTTCCATTCCACCGTCCCTATGGTCTTCATTAAAATGTTTCCAAGTCAGCCAGAACATCTGGTTCTCGCTCACTCCACAGTACTGGAAATGTATTCTGATATCATTACAGTTGTATGTGTTCTGCTCAATGTCATAGTTAGGACCACTTAAACCAAGACCAAGTTAAAGCCAAGACTTTGAGGGTTCCAGTCCAAGTCAAGAGCAAGACCAAAGCAATGTGTAACAGGTTTACGACAAGACCAGACCAAGTCTTCATTCACCTCTTTATATCTTTGTTCAGTTTTGCTTCCCTTGTGTCCTTAATGTCATTCTGTTCATCTGTTCTTCCCTGCTGTCTCCACTCTCCCTAATTATCTTGTGTGTGTTTAAACACTTATTTTTCTTCAGTTACTTGTTCTCTATGTTCCCCACAAACTGTGTGTTCCTTTGTTTAGTGATTTTCCCTCGCGGATTTTGTATTTTCGAACCCTATAAGAAGACCCAGCATTAAAGGTGCTTCGAATTAGGTTTGTTTGCCTCTGCATCCTGCATTTGGGTCCTACTCAGCCTGCCACACAGCTGACCTGAATGGATCTTTGTCCCCATGAAATGGCAAAAAATGATTTTAAGCTCTATTAAGTAACAGGTGGGAATTTAGCCCAAAATTTTTAAATTACAAGGCTAAATGTTAGCTTTTTCTTGTCCACGTGTGGCTGCCCTGTAATAATATGGCAGCAGATATAAAACACAAGATACAACTGTAAATATGTTTTATTCTAACTGGGTGGTAAAGGTGCAGAGAGAGTTAGTGAAATGGTACACAGTGGACCTCACTGTGAGTTATATGATTGCTTTGCATCCATAATAGGCATGAATTCAAATTATTTTCTATTGTTTAACATTATATTTTTATATTTACAGTGATGCATTGAGGACGACAACGTTTTAGTGTGTTTTGTTTTTTTCAGAGAAGTGACTCTGAGCCACTTAATTTATTTGCCAACTTCACTTTCTTCTGAAGGTACGCAAGCTATTCTCTGACACATTAAGCCTTTTGTTGTCCAGTCATGATTTCAAAAACATATGCAAAAAGTAGTCAAATAACCTTTTTCTCATTATAACAAGATCTATGTTGATTAAAGGACCACCTGGTATTGTTCACCATACCAAGCAAAGAGATTTCGTGTTAGATAAGCCCCCTACTCCAAGAAAAGCCTTTTTAGGTCCATGGTCTCTTGTGATTTATACGGCAAACCAAAGTTCACTGTTCAGAGATTCCCTGATAAAGATTAATCCTGGAGCAGTTCACTCTGAAACAAACAGGATTCTGGGTGGTTTGTCCAGTTTTTCCCTGTTTATGTGCCATGGAGTAATGCTATGAAATGCCTTGAAGTAATTAATTTCAAATTCTCTCTGTATGTTTTGACAGGTTTGATTAGACCATGGATAACAGCACCTTGGGATGGCTCAGAGATGATAACACATCTCTTCAGCTTGAACTTCAGCCATGTGCTTTATTGAGGCATCAAGTCTCTCGCATTTTCCTATATGCCTTCCTCTCATTTGGCATCATCTGCACAGTTGTGGGTAACTTCCTGGTGGTCTTGTCGATTGCTTACTTCAAACAACTGCAGTCCCCCACAAACTGCTTCGTCATGTCCCTGGCAGTGGCTGACTGCCTTGTTGGCCTGGTAGTGATGCCTTACAGTATGATTCGAACTGTGGAGGGCTGCTGGTACTTTGGTTCTCTTTTTTGTCAGATACACTCTAGCCTGGACGTTATGCTCTGCACTGCCTCCATATTTCATCTCAGCTGCATTGCCTTCGACCGTTATTATGCTGTCTGTAACCCTCTAGTTTACTCTTTAAAGATGTCCCACAAGCGGGTAGCTCTCTTCATCGCTGTATGTTGGGTTGTTCCCATACTCATTTCCTTTGGCCCCATTATGCTAGACCTTCATACTGCTGGTGTAAACATCCTAATTCCTAAAGATTTATGTGTCTTCTTAGTCAATCGCATTTATGCTGTCATGGCTTCCTTAGTAGCCTTTTACCTGCCCATGGCAATCATGTTAGTGGCCTACTGGAAGATCTTCAAAGCTGCCAAGCGGCAGGCCAGGCAGATCAGTGCTATGGAAAGCCAGATGGCTGCTGGTGTGGGCAAAGACTCAAGCAAGAAAAAAAGACACCGGAATGCTATGAAGAGGGAGAGAAAGGCAGCAAAAACTTTAGGTATCATCATGGGAGTTTTTCTTATCTTCTGGATGCCCTTTTTTACTGTCAACATTGTGGACCCATTCATTGAATACAGTACGGAGGTGATTGTCTGGGATCTATTTTTGTGGTTGGGGTATATCAACTCATCCCTAAACCCTTTCCTGTATGGGTTGTTCAATCGTTCCTTTCGCAGGGCGTTCCTCATGTTCATGGGCTGCAGGGTATGCCTGCCTGGATCATCCTCCGGGATGGAGTTATCACACACTCGAAAAGAGGCAAATGAATGTGCAGATCAGTCCTAAATACAGACTAAATCTTCAGATGTAGGTGTAGATATTTCAGCAAACAATGAGGACTACTTGTTTTAATAGCCAGGGAAAATATGCTTAAAATAGGGAGAACGTAAATACTTTGAATTGTCCACTAAGAGTTGTCCAGGTTGCCAGTCTTCAGTCATTATGTATGAAATTGCCTCTTTGTTCCCAGTCGATGAGTTCATTTTCATATAAATTACATTATGTTTATTTGTCTTATTATTATTTGATTTGCTATAAAGGGATGTACAGGAGCAGAAAAGCAGCAAATCAAAAAAAATCCAGTGAAAATGTGACTTTAGTAGATAAGCAGTTGAAAACTGAATAAGCCTTTAAATACGCAGCAATCCATTGCTCTTTCCTTGGAAGATCAGTTATTATGTGCAAAAAATGTGTAATTGATAATGTAAACGGTTAACTGCAAGAATAATTTTGTACAATGCCCAACTAACAGACAACCAGTGTAAATGCCCCTAGAGCCTCTTATTTTTATCCTTGCTCTCTCTCTCTCTATCTATCTATCTATCTATCTATCTATCTATCTATCTATCTATCTATCTATCTATCTATCTATCTATCTATCTATCTATCTATCTATCTATCACTTCTTAATATTATATGTTAACTGTTATATAGTAACTGTAATTTCCCCATTGTGGGATCAATAAACTATCATCATTTAAACTTTAAACATGATTCCCTTATAAGACTGTCTACAGGAATAATCAGTGACACATTAATCCACAACCCAGCACAAACCCAGTATGGATTTCAATATTATGTCATTGTATGCCGTGATTGATTGCAAAAAACATTCATATACAACAAACTGTTGTGGGTAAGATTGTGAGTGTTGATGAATATTGCAGATATTGAAGGTAAGGTATTGAAAGCAAAGAGCAATGTGAATAAAAAATGTCAAATATTCAATGTTATGTTTGTTTAAAATGTTAACTTTTTCATAAATGTTGTGCTTGACTGTGTGTGGTCCCAGTAGGACAGATGTGGTATTAAACCTTACCTGCTGACACCGCTTCAAGTGACACTTTAGGACATTTATTTACGTAGAAACATAGTTTCATAATAAACGTTAATTCTGCCAAAACCCTAAACAGGTTTGTCATTGAGGTTTATTAGACACACAGTTTGTTTTTACAATGTCTGTCTATAGTGTTATAGCAGCCATGTTCCTTTTTCACCATTATGGGTGTTTGTTTTGATTTTTGTTGACCAGTCTGAGTTTCACTCCTGACTTTTGAGAGTATAGAAATACTCACACAGTTTATAAATGAAGACTAATTTTAATTAAGTTCTCAAAGCTTTACCTTAAAAAGGGACCCAAACTAACCCCAGGCTATTTCAGATGGAGCAAAGGGCTTTATTTCTATGTGAACAGACAAGCACATCTCCCAGGGAAAAAATAAAACATATTTTAATTTTTGATGTATTATTGCAGTAAAGGGAGCACTGAGTGAAGAAATAGGTTTTGGGATCCATCTATTTATGCATTCCATTAGTTTCTTGAACTGTAAATATAACTCTAATCACGCAGGAAACTTATATACCAATTAGCCAGACTGCATCACAAATTAGTGCTATTAAAAATCATCAAAGAAAGGTCAGTTGTCTCCACATGATGCACTCAAATTTCAAAATACAGTCTGCTAATACGCTCAGAGCAACACCTTAGTTAGTTATATTTATCACTGTTATTAATGTAAGAAAATAGCTTCCTTCCTAGGAGCATGCCAAATGCATTTGAATATATTATGGAATAATTATCACTAGTGATGAGAAGTTAAATATAAAGTTGTAATACTGAGAACAATTACCAATCAAGTCAACTCAAATCTATGGTCACCACTTATTTAGCTTGGTAATAACACCAATAAGTATAGTAAGTAACCATCTCTCATACAGAAAAAACTCTTTTACCCATTGGTTAAAGATAAAATTGTAGTATGTAGAGAGATATGTTTGTAACAATAAGAATAAGAATAACTTTATTGATCCCAGAGGGAAATTCATATGTCTGACATAGCTCATCTGCTATTTGAATGAGAACTGAAAAACCTGATGGCTGTGGGTACAAATGATTTTCTGTATCTCTCTGTTTTACAATAAAATAGAATGAATATAATGCCTTTATTGTCATTATACAGGACGTACAATGAGACTGGAGAGAGATGCACAACAGAGAGAGACAAGTCCTCCAGTACTGATGTTTTTTGTTCCATGAAGATGTCGTAAAATGGGTGATCAGATTTGTTCAGGATGGCTTCTGGTAGGATAGTCAACAAACTGTGTGAATCCAGTCAGGTGGGAGGAGAGAGAAACACTGAAGTCTCTTTTATGAAGAGTGCCTCTGGATGTTTAGTGGGTATCCTAACAACAGTCTCATGGAAAACCTCACATGGAACTTTGGCTGCTGCCTTGGGTGGAATGTACACAAGAATTGTAATGATATTACTGAATTCTCTTGGTACATATGGTCACATACCAGCACAACACATACTCTCCCGAACAGCAATGTGTGCAGGTCCACACCTTTTCCAGACCTCAAACAAAGCCAGACACCCACTCTTTTTCTTGCCACTAGCTTTATTGTCTCTGTCTGTCCATATGAGGGTGAAACCAGGTAGATCCACATTGAAGTCTGAGATGCTTTGATACAATTATGTCTTAGTAAAACACATGAGATTGTACTCGCTGTATGCTTTCTGAGTCTTCACCAATGTTTCCAGCTCATCACTTTTGGCAGAAAGGGCTTATTTCTCCACTTCCTAGCCTTCACCTTTGCACCAGCACAGCAACCACAAAAACACACACAAAAGGAGGGTATCTTCCAGATTTTCTCCATTTCAGTGAAAAAAGCTCTTCTCTTGAGTAAACTCTTCTCCCCACAGAAGCATCCATCAGTACTAAACAAAACAAAACAAAAATCGACAAAAATGCAACAAAAATAAAGTTTGAGTAAAGATCAGAGCTGCCAGACTTTGCTGCTACCAATTGAAGTGCATGTTAATTATAAATTAAAATTTAAAGTTAAATTAAAAATGTTGTGGAATTAACAGCCCAAGTTAAAGTATGTACTGTCCAAAAATTAATAAATAAATTGCACTTTCACCAAATTACTATTTTTCTTATACTGATTTTCAGGGCTACCCTTCAAAGGTCTTATAGATTTACCTCAGAAATTGAATGTTTTTTAGGTTTAAAATTAATACTTACCATAGTAACAGTTACTTAGGAATCTTAGGAAACTCACATAAAAAAAACTTACATATACCACATGGACAAAAAAGTATTGAGCCACACCTCTTAAGCTTTTTTTCAGTTCCATTGCCACAGGTGTATAAAATCATGCTTCATGGCATGATTTTATACCAACACATTATGAAGAGCTCAGTCAGTGTGGACTCAGAGTAGGGCAACTACTGCTCCACATAGAAAAGGAGTCAGCTGAGGTGGTTCAGGTATCTAACTAGGATGCCTCCTGGGTGCTTTGTAGATGATGTGTTGGGCAGATCTAGGGCATGCTGGGAAGATGACGCCTCTCGGCTGGCTTGGAAACACCGGAACATCACCACAGGAAAGCTGAGTTGGTGGCCAGGGGGAGGCAAGTCTGGGCATCTCTGCTTAAACTGCTACCCCTGGAACTTAAACTTACCTATTAAAGATTTGAAATTCTTCTTTTCATCTTAAACTGACAACTTCATTACCATAAAAATACATTTTTGGTGAAAAATCTTTATATTTGGAATATTTTAAAATATTTTCAATGTGTGTTACTAAGTTATCCATTGACATGGAAAGTGCATCCTTTTATTCATAGGCTATTCATAGGTTTTGACCTTATTATAGTTAGTGACATTTATAAATACTATTATTGTAACTAAGTCTGCATGCCCTGTCCCAGATATTTTCATCTATTCTCTTTACTGGACAGGTTAGGTGGTATGAATGCAACTGTTGCCCTCTATTCCACCTTTGGATAGCAAATTTTGTGGGAGCTGGAATCTGATAATATGATTTATGGGTTAATATGTTAATTTTTAATCTCTCAGATGTTTTTTTCTTTTTGCTTGGAAACTGAAATGAAAGCTCTCTGTTATATAGTTTATCACAATGTAATATTGTACATGCTGATGTGCTATAATTTATTGTTATACCTGTTAGAATGTTGATGCAAATATTAAGGTGGACTTTACACTGTAGCCCAGAGCAATACATCAGCCTTGCAGTAAATTCTATACATTGAAGGTGACCGCATTGTACAGAGTATGGACGTCCTTTCTGTGCGTATTCTTTAAGTCAGCCAGTGCAAGTATACTTCCTGGGTAAACTTGAGATTTCATGTTGCTTGAAGGTCAGTGCAGCTGAATATCTGTGCTTTAACAGCAAGTGTATGCTGCCTCTCACCTACTGTATTTGGATAGGTTTTGGCACCCTCTGTCCTCACAGACCTCAAGTGTGGAGAGAAGATGAAAATTCAAGATTATGATAACAGTGAACCATATCCAAAATATAAAAAACAAACAAACAAACAAAAAACTATCATAGCAGTTATAGTACATGCATTATATTATGACACACTGGACTAAATCTCAGAAACCAACAATATGATATCAAACCAAAATCAAATTATCAAATGATATGCATATATACACTATGTATATATTTGTTTTGACTTTCTATTATTAACATTATGTAAACAAATGATAAGTAAACCCATTGTATACTAATAATGTCTTTGAAATGGTACAGTTCAGAAAGACACATTCAGCTGCAGTTAATACAGTTGTGTTTTAAAATAATAAGCCACAACCTTTAGTAGCCTGTGAGCTATAATATACACAGTCTGCAGGTTTCACATTATGCATTATGAGTCCATGAAATAACTTGTCTTCCTTCACTCACCTCTACAGGCAGAACCCACTGCACCATGGGCGCTGTTCGAAGACTGCATCAGGAGTGTGCAGCTCAATGTGCTGTGTCCACTTCACCTCAGCCAAGACAGCCGTTTTGAATACTGATTGTTTCTGCTGGTTGAAATTCATCAAGAGGCAAAGTACTCGTGTTTGTTATTTGAAATAACACAGTTTGGCACACATATTCCTGTCTGACTGTAACATTAAATTGTGGATAATAGTTGATCTGAAATGTTTAAATACAGTCCTCAAGTTTCTACAGCAAAAAAATTTACACATTTTCCAATAATAAAGTGCTATGCGATTGTATCACATTCAGGATGTTTTGTGGTGGTTGATTTGATGATTTGAGTGGTGTTTTTTATTGAGCACACAATAATACCCTTAATACTAGCATTTTAAGTATATATGCAATATTTTAATATTGCCTAACTTTCTTTTTATTATTACTTCCATGGAACCATGGAAGTTGTGATTGTACATCTTAGTTAATGTGTATGCGTTTGCAGACAATTTACTCAATAAATAAGCTAAACCTGTCATGTAAAAGGAAGCCTTGTGTATTTTCTTTGTGCAACCAAGCTCCTATCATATAACCAACTTTTACCATATATTTCTGCATTGTTAGTTTACAGCCTCACAACAGGCTGTTCTACAGCCAAAAACTATTTAGATATTAATTTTGTTGTATAGTCCAGCTCTTTTGTAATCTGTCTGGGAACAAATGATGTGTTTTTGGGACAGACTTGTGGTAACAACATGCCTAAAGATGTGATTAAAATTTGAATTGGTTCTTTGCTAAGTTGTCTGTTATGTGTGGACACAGCATTGGTTCGTCCCTTGAGTTAGGTTCCTTTTTTGTGCTTGAATGATTCATAGGACTTTGTTGAGTGATTTATGCCTGTCAGCCTGTGATTTGTATAGTCTATCTTCTTTTTCTGGAGTACACCCCATTTACTAAATTAAGCTTTCATTTCTGTTTTGGTATGTAATGTTACCTGTTACTGAACTGTTACATACTCTT